>NW_006286673.1:2958020-2960520 GCF_000327345.1 Myotis davidii | reverse complement strand
CCCTCTGTTGGTCTGAATGCAGATCTAAGTCTGTATGCTCAGCTCCCTTAGTCACAATGCTAATCTGACAACTGCTTTACCTGGAGTGTGGATTTCTCCCAGTAACGTACACCTGACCAGGGTGACAGTTTTCAACAACAGGGATTAAAATCTACTGACGCAGGTTACATTTCAGGCATTCCGCTCGGGCAGGGAAAGGAAACGAAGATGCTTGACTGTCTTCTGAATCTGGAGCACAGGCCAGAAACAGAGTCCTCTCTGCAGGGGTGTCTGACTGGATGTGAGTTACTGTGCCCGGCGTGGGCATTCCGGGGAAGGTGCAGGTGGTGTGGTCACTGTTATACACACGGCTTTCCTGGCACCAACGTGTGGGAACCAGTGAGAAGAAAAGCTAGAAGCACCACTCCTCCAGTGCCCACCTCCAGCACTTCCTGCCATCGTCTCTATGGCTGGGCAGGTGGCAACGACATGGTTTTTCATTAGCCCCTTGATGGTTCAGACACTAGTAACGCGCTCAGAGCTCCTCTCTAACTTCAGGGGTGTTTACTAATTGTGTGACCTCAGGCAAGTCATGGAATGTCTCTAAAGCCATGGTTCTGAACTACACAACGGAGATAAAGACAAATACCCATGTCACATCTTCATCAAAGTCCAGTGAGGTTGCTTGTACATATAGACATGACCTATTACAGCACAAGCCAGTGAGCCCTTGAGAAATTGTTACTGACTTTTGATCAATAGATATGTTGGAGGGGAACAGAAGTGGATGGTGAGCCATCACTGGTGATCTGACCTCCGTCCTTCTCTGGGACCAGCGCGCTGGCAGCCCCTCAATCAACATCTCCTTTGAGGATGGGACTAGTGGAGAGCCCTCCATCAGGATCCCAGACTGAATAAATCTTGGCTTGAATGAGTCCCTGGTGAGCACCAAGCCTCAGTTGTCTGGTGTACAAGATGAGAAGAATCCAGCAAGCTGTCCTCACATGCTTGTTTGAAACTCCCACGAAGCCTGCCTCGCATGGTTATCTGCAGGCCATGCAGGCTGACTGTCCTGTTCGCACTGGTCTCCGAAGAGGCCAACCTCCTGCTGTCAGCCTTAAGGAAGCAATCTGAGTTTTAGTGGACAGCAGAAGTCTTCAGAGTTCCTGCGAGTCCTCCCCGGAACCGAAGCTCAGCTGTGTCTTACGATGAGAAAGCCTCTGACCCATCACTGCAGACACGGGGGGAGCAGTCCATAAACACACCACAGTGCAGAGCATCCCGTGGGGAGCCGGAGCCGTAAAGACCCGGATAATTGAGCTGGTTTCCTGCTTTGGTTGTGTGCTGTACATGAGATGATTGGTGTGTTTTTGGGCTAAGAGCAGCCGTAGTTTGAACTAAAATGCCATTCCTGGATAAGATGATCTATCTCTTTGGCTCCACCGGTAAACACATCCCATTGGGCGTCGCTCATATACTTTTATGGCCTCCCTGTCAGAGAGGGCCCCATCACCACACCTGATCAAACATTCTTTAGGGGCCTCCTTTTAAGTTTATTTTTTATGCCATCTGGGGAGAGCATAACCCATAAATTCAGCCCGATGCGTCCTCACGATTAACTAATCCTGCAGCAGCTCTCAGGGGCCTGCCAGGCACAAACCCTTTGAAGAATTTGTGCAGGATATTGCAAGTGATATTCGCTGTGGGACAGAGGGTTAAGGACTGAGCTGAGACTGTTTTCTTTGCCATTAGAGTTACCACTTGGCTAAATGTCATTTAGTCAAAATGCTGGATTCTGCAGGATTTGCAGATGGGACTGACTATTTGTCTTTAATAAATTCATTGACTCACAGAAGAGGTATTAGACTATTTGTTTGAGGAAAGGATGTGTAAGAGGTACCAGACTGCCGATGTGCAGTTTCATTAGGTCCGTGCAGCTCAGAAGTGCTCAAATCCAAATTAAGCTCCAGAGCCTTCTTGGAAAACATTGTAACAGCTGTGGAATGGGGAAGGGAATTGAAATGACTGCGACCAGAAGCATTTAAAGGGGTATGAGCCCAAGCCTTTTCCACGATATGGAGCCATAGGCATGGCTATTTTATTTTTTTCCTTAAGTCAAGGCCAGGCCTTTTAAACAATGGTGTGTGAATGCTTGACTTGCTTCTGAAGTTCCGCTGTCTTAAAACCCCATCTGCAGAAACTGCTGCTAAGTATTGTTTTCAGCCACTGAGGACACGAATTGGCAAATGATTATTTTCAAACTAAAACTCAAATTTAAGAGGCATCAGGCTAATTGTGGGAAATCATTTCTCTTTTGAATTGCATATTAATGAACCTATTTGGAGATCTTGGGAGATAAAGAATAGAATTGATGGTATCTTAATGCCCCTTACGATTCTATAAATAGTTATTGATAATCTTGGACCAATACTCCCCCTATTGGATTCACTTCTTCACAAGAATTAACCTCAACTTGAACACTATAACTTTTGCCATAAAATCAGTAATCATTAAATACTAG
>NW_006286673.1:2947625-2957835 GCF_000327345.1 Myotis davidii | reverse complement strand
TCACACTCAGGGTAGGGCCGATTGGGGGGTTGGGGCACAGCCCCCTGTCACACTCAAGGCAGGGTCCATGGTGAGGTTGCGGTGCCACCCCCCATCATGCACAGAGCAGGGCCAATCAGGGGGTGGGGCACCACCCTCTATCACCCACAGAGCAGGGCCGATCAGGGGGTTGGGGCGCCTTCCCCTGTCATCAACAGAGCAGGGTGGATAGGGAGGTTGTGGCCCCGCCCTCTGTCACACACAGAGCTGCAGGGCGATCAGGGGGTTTGGGCGCTGCCTCCTGTCACGCTGATCCCGGTGCTGGGAGGCCTTGTGGCTCCGCTGATCCCGGTGCTGGGAGGCCTTGTGGCTCCGCTGATCCCGGTGCTGGGAGGCCTTGTGGCTCCGCTGATCCCGGTGCTGGGAGGCCTTGTGGCTCCGCTGATCCCGGTGCTGGGAGGCCTTGTGGCTCCGCTGATCCCGGTGCTGGGAGGCCTTGTGGCTCCGCTGATCCCGGTGCTGGGAGGCCTTGTGGCTCCGCTGATCCCGGTGCTGGGAGGCCTTGTGGCTCCGCTGATCCCGGTGCTGGGAGGCCTTGTGGCTCCGCTGATCCCGGTGCTGGGAGGCCTTGTGGCTCCGCTGATCCCGGTGCTGGGAGGCCTTGTGGCTCCGCTGATCCCGGTGCTGGGAGGCCTTGTGGCTCCGCTGATCCCGGTGCTGGGAGGCCTTGTGGCTCCGCTGATCCCGGAGCTGGGAGGCATATTACCCTTTTACTTTATAGGGTAGAGGCCTGGTGCATGGGTGGGGCCGGCTGGGTTGCCCTGAAGGGGGTCCTGGATCAGGGGGTAGGTCCCCACTTGGGTGCCTGGCCAGCCTGGGTGAGGGGATGATGGCTGTTTGCAGCTGGTCACACACCCTTCAGGGTGGGGGGCCCCACTGGGGTGCCTGGCGAGTCTGGGTGAGGGGCTGAGGGCTGTTTTCAGGCTGGGGGTGACTGAAGCTCCCAACTGCTCCTTTTTTTCTTTTTTTAATTCTGGGCCAGCTTTAGCTTTGAGGCTTGGCTCCAGCTCTTAGGCCTCCGAGGCTGAAAGTAGGTTTCTGGCCTTTGCTTACAATGTTGCAATCCTGCTGGCTGAAGTCCGGGGGGCTTTGTTACAGAGTTTCTTAAACTGCAGGCGGGGGACGTTGGTTTCCTCCGTCACTGAGGCAAGCAAGCCTCATGTTAGTTTCAAGCTGCCCGGCTGCTGGCTGCCATCTTGGCTGACAGTTAATTTGCATATCTCGCTGATTAGCCAATGAAAAGGGTAGCGGTCGTACACCAATTACCATGTTTCGCTTTTATTAGTGTAGATCAGTTAGCAGGAACTCTTGATTCAAGATTTTTTTTTCCTTTTGCTTCTAGTGTTCTGTTTTCTTGTGTGTATTGCTTGAGGTGTACGATGGTGACTTTTAGGTACATTAAAAATATTGGTGTATATGGAGCTGAGCACCTAATTTCAGCACATAGAATGTTTATAAGAACAGCTTTTATTAATTCAACAAAATTTACTCAGCACCTGCTCTGTTAGGCTTTGTTCTCATGCTCGGGAAAAGCAGTGATCAAAACAGTGGGGATTTTTTTTTCTTTCATGTAGCTTGCATTCTAGTTAGAGGAGGCAGACCATCTGTGTGCATGCTCATGTATGCATGTGTGTGTGGGTGTGTGTGCATGCAGGTATGTGCAATAACTTTTTTGGAGCACAAAGAAGCAAAGCCAACTAAACCGGGAGTGCTGGGAGTGGGTTGGGGTGCAGCACTGTTTGGTGGGCCTTCGAGCAAAGGCCTAAAAGAAGTGAGACACAAACCTGACAATGAACTGACAGCCATATAGAGGAGAAGGGAACACGCTCCAAGCAGGTGCAGACCAAGTGCCAGATGCCAGCCGTCTCATCCTCAGATAAGCTGAGTGAGGTTGTGGCGTCACATCCATTTCATAGATGAGAAAGCTGAAGCCCCAGTAGTGGACGCAGTTTCTGGATAAATTTAGGTTCTGTGATGTTAAGTCGAAGGGCTGGATTTAAATTCGAAAGTGCATGGTTCAAACGCACATTGCTGGTCCTCCAAATGTCTGCCCTCGCTGGCCGATGATACAGGGCAAACCTCCGCCACAAACTACAGGCAGGCAAAGGTTAGAGTAGCCTGTCGTTCTGGGAGACGTGGAGCAGAAGGCCTCCCGTATTTTTTTGTGTATTTTCGAGGAAATGCAGTAGGATCGGTGCTGATTTCACCACCCTGGGAAAACATTGCTCACCTGTGACCTGTTCACCTTTGTCACTGCCACAGAGCCTTTACACAATGGGCATTCAACAAAGACTGACCAAACAGAAGAGAATCCACCAAACTCACTCCCATAAAATTCACCTGACAGTTCATCTGAATGTTTACTGGTTTTGGGAAATCAGTTTTAATCCAGAGCTTCAAGAAACCCATGGATTAATGACTCACAGAACTAAAAATGCTCTTCACTGTGCTCAGCGATAGGGCTATAACGGTATTTCGCATGGGTCCCAGGTGAAAATTAAGCATGTTCCCTGGTTCAGCACCACGTGTAGACCATGTGGTATCACAATGCTTATCAGGTGGCCTGGCTTCTCCACCTTAGTTCAGGGCCCCCTTTCCCTGGGGGAGTCTGGGACTTTGGTTGGCTCTGCTGTTCTAGGCATGGATTCTAAGTAAACGGAGTACTTGCTTCAGTAGCACAAATGCAAACCCACACATATATGGACAACTAATTTTTTATCCTCACTTGAGGATGTGCTTACAGAATTTAGAGAGAAAGGAAGAGAGAGAGAGAGAGAGAGAGAGAGAGAGAGAGAAAGATAGAGAGAGATGTGAGAAACATCTATCGGTTGCCTCCTATACTCTCCCCAACTGGGGATCGAACCCCAAACAAACCTAAGTATGTACCCTGACCAAGAATTGAGCTTGAAACCTTTTAGTGTATGGGAGGATGCTCTAACCAACTGAACTACCTGCCCAGGGATTTTTTTTTTACAATTAATTTTTGACAAAAATGCCAAAAATATATAATGGAGAAAGGAAAGCCTCTTCAATAATTGGTGTTGGGAATACTGGACAGCCACGTGCAAATGAATAAAAGTAGACTGCTACCTGACACCATACACAAAAACGAGTCAAATAGATTAAAGATTTAAATGTAAGATATGAAACAATAAAATATAAAGAAGAAAACATAGGCAGTAAACATATGAACCTTGATCTCTGAGGGGTATTTGTGAAATTGACTCCAAAGGCAAGGGAGGTAAAAGAAAAAAATAAGTGAGTGGAATGACATCAAATTAAAAAGCTTCTGCACGGGGTCAAATGGGAGTTCCATTTTCAGTTTTTTTGAGGAAATTCCATACTGTCTTCCATAGTGGCTGCACCAGTCTGCATTCCCACCAGCAGTGCACAAGTGTTCCTTTTTTTCCACATCCTCTCCAGCACTCGTCGTTTGTTGATTTGTTGATGATAGCCAGTCTGACAGGTGTGAGATGGTACCTCATTGTTGTTTTGATTTGCATCTCTCGGATGATTAGTGACTTTGAGCATGTTTTCATATGTCTCTTGGCTTTCTGAATGTCCTCTTTTGAAAGGTGTCTATTTAGGTCCTTTGCCCGTTTTTTGATTGGATTGTTTATCTTCCTTTTGTTAAGTTGTATGAGTTCCCTATAAATTTTGGAGATTAGGCCCTTATCAGATATGACATTGGCAGATATGTTTTCCCACACAGCAAAATAAACCTTCAACAAACAAAAAGGCAACCTATTGAATGGGAGAAGATATTTGCAAATGATACCTCAAACCAGGGGCTAATATCCAAAATATATAAAGAAGTGACACAAGTCTAAGTAAGTGAGAGTCTTTCATTATGAAGTACCCACTTGGGGGGTGGTGACAACGGTCAGTGACTTCCACGTGGCTGCTGTGACTTTAGGGCAGCCTGGCCTGAGGAGTGCAATGGTTTATAGCATCTTCAATGTCCATGTTCAAGAGCTCAGTGGCTATGTGGAGAGACTCAGTGGCAAGAGCAGTGAATGGATTTGCTGGATGGGGAAGAGCTATGGAATGGTATAGTTTTATCAAATTAACACAAATCATAGCTCACCAAACTTCCTCTCTGTGCTGATGGCTGAGAAGCTTTTGATTTGTAGTTAAAGCCCTTGAACTCCTGAGTGTATTTTGGTGTTTGCCAACTCTCTGTAGCTTCCTTTTATCATCCTGCCTTCAATTACACCTCCTTTTCATCCTATCGTGACTAGTTCAGTTAGCCATTCAAAGTTTTTGAATCAGAGTCTGCATAAACAAACTAGCAAAAATACATATGTGTATACAAATACACTTGATACTGCCGATATATGTTGACTGTAATTGAAAAACAAAATAATTGTGTTTAAAAATCATTATTTATTTTTTTTTAGATGTGAGCGGCCACATGTAGCTAATAGCGACTGCCTTCACACAGGTCTTCAGAGTAAGTCCAGCGTGCTCACAGGTCTGATGGGCGCTATGATGGGAGAGTAAGAAGTCCCTCGTGCAGAGGTGTTTATACCTTGCCAAGCACATGGAAGATTAGGAACTGTGCCGTGCTGCAGGCAATGGTGGTGTAAAGATTGGGTTTTAGTGCTCATCCCTGAGAGACTGTGCCTCTCACATCTCGGGGCAGAAATGACGGTCAGGCCACAGCACTGGAAGGAAACAGTGAAAGAGGCAAAAGAGGACAAGTGGAAAGGTCAGAATGTGAGCCAGTGCCGACAGCTAACAGGGATTGAAGGCCTTTGTTTTGGACCTGACAACAAATCTGCAGACCATGTTCAAATTGCATTTTAGCTGCAGGCTTTTCAGAAGAACAGGGGAGCTAGTCCAGCACCATAAAAAAGAGAACAGGAGGGAATTGTGCCAGGGCAGGCAGCATCCAGAGTCATGGCCTCTGGAAGTGTGAGGGGATCTGGATGCACCACTGCCTCCCCCCGGGAGCCTGGAGGCATCAGTGCCAATCGCCTGCTATGGCTCAGCCCAGTTGACAGGTGTCCTGGCCCCCAATCCACTGAGTCAGTATCCAGGTGAGCGCAAGCTCAGGTGAGCACAGTGCTGGGAGGATTGAAGAGGAAATCCCGTCTGTCCGGCTGCCACCTCATCCGCACCTATTCCTGCATTCTGGCTGGTCCTCTGGGGAGAAGTCATGTCACAGAAAAGTAAGGACATCCTCCCAAGGTCACCGTGCAGCCAGGGCACAGGTGATACCAACCCTGCTGCCTAGAGAGCGCAAGGAAGTGAGACAACTGTCCAGCTCCTGCCCTTTCCTCAGCGGAGGGACAGACCGTCCTGCCTGCCCTGGCTGCTTCTGAGAGCCCACCCGCCCCTGAAGCCGGGGGTCACTCAGGGGCCCAGGAAAAAGTGACCTGAGATCCAAGTCCCAGGAAAATTAGGAGCTGCTGGGCCCTCACTGTCCGGTTCGCACTTGTAGAAATGATGTAGTTCTTATCTGGTGCTTTTGGGAGCAGATTTCTCCCTTATGAGATTTAAGGAAAACCTCCGTTTAGTGCACCTGCATTTCGTCCTTGCTTTTACTCTCTATGCAACCCTGAACATGCAACCCCATGACTGTCTTCATGCCCTGGTTCTGTATTTGTGGGCAGAGAATCTGAGCCAAAACCCAAATCAAACCCCATCCGGGCATGCCTAGTGTGGCGGTTGCTGCCAGTGCTCTGACCCCAGCTCTCCCCTCCCACAGCCACAGGAAAGGTGAACTCTATGTGCACCTATGTTTCTGTGCCTGAGGTTTTCTCTTGGACGGGGTCCACGTGCCACATCCGGGCTCCCAAAAGCGTGGAGTGGCCCTGGACTGGTGCTGAGGGCAGTTGGTGTGTGAACATCCGGCTCCCTGGGCCTGGTTCTGAGGCTGAGTCTACAGGAGCCTGAAGTCTTCCCAGAAGGATTGACTCCCTCCAGTGCCCCCTGGTTTCTGCAGGGAGCATGCGCCTCCTACTGGCTGCCCTTCCTTCCTTGTCATTCCCTCCCTCACCCCAGATGAGCCACCTCTCTCTGTCCTTCCCTAGAGTCTGCCCCCACCTCCCAGAGATAACAGCAGCCCGGAGAGCTCTTTAATTGACAACTTGAGTTAATGACCCACTCAACAGAGGCAACGTCTTTCTTTTCCTCCTCCCTGTACATGAGGAGAGTCCTGCTTCGGAGGCATCCAGCCAGCTCACTACTCAAACTCACATCCTTGACACAGTCCCTTCCCACTGAAGGTCTGCTGCTTTAACTATGTCGGCTGCTCTACGCTTTGGAAAAGAAAGGTTAGCCTCAATTCCTGTGACAAGGCCACCCTGTTTCACGCCACAGTGAGGACCAGGCAAGACACACTTGTTTGAATGGGGTCATGTAAGAGCACTGTCTGAAGTGCAGCCCTTCAAATGACCCTCTGCACCTGAGAGGCACCAGAAAGAAGGAAAATGAGGGAATGTTCCAGAATGATAATAATAATTCATGGAATGATAAACAGAGGGTTGCCAATGGCACCAGGGAGGCATCTGGATTTTAAAGGTCTCAGTGATGAGAGCAAGTGGGAGACGTGCCAGGTAGTTTATTTTAAACCCGTCTATTAGTGATTCACACATGCTCCATTTCAGGAGCAGGAAAGAGCAGGGATGTCCCACCCTGGTCACTGCTCGTCCGGGCTCTGGTCCCCGCACTCGCTGTGAGGAGCGAAGCTTGAAGCTGGTGATGTTGGCTCCCTGCCCGCTGGAGGGAAGGTTTCCATGAGTAAATTTCAAATTCAAAGTTGGAGGCAGCTGCATTGAGTGAGAGAGAGATAACGTCACTCAGATGCTGGCCCTGGAAGTCACCTGTGCTTTCTGCCATCCTTTATTGGAAAATGGCAGGATTTGCTAAATGGCAAATTGGACAGGAAATGATTCTCATTTATTTTTCTCCTTCAGATCATTTAAGCAAATTCATATCAAAAAGCAAATTTTACTTGCCCTTCTTTATAATTCTTACTACAAGCCAAGTGAGGCAGAGAAATTCCAGAATGCTGCAATTTTCTCTGGGGAAAAGCAATTATGGGAGCTGGTATTATCAGCAAAAAGCTCCCCTAAGTATTAAGTGCATGAGTCCAGTTGGCTTGGTAAATCTACTCTGGATATGACTAGGAAAGGATAGGGACCCACTTGCTTTTTTTCATATGCTGGGATTTAAGATTTTTGTCTTTATTATTTCCTTTCCTTATTTTTTCTGTCCAGCTTACCTTTTGAATTTGCTAACAGCATACACTCTTTGGATTTCTAATTCGCAGCCTTGTGAAACCCTTTTCCCAGGATAAATGTGGGTCCTGGGAGCCCTGCCCATTGTAACCCAGAACAGCATAAAAAGCGCTGAGAATTATGAGCCATCCGGGCAACTATTAAATTTTATTAGATCTCTGTTTCCGCATCTGAATAACCAGATATAAGCTCGAGGGGGACATAGTTTTTCCTACAATTATATATATAGCTCCAGTATGGAGGACAGAGCTCATTACATAATAGGTGCTCATTAAATTCTTCTTGAGTGAATGGAGGATGGTGTGATTCACATCTCTTTCAGTACTAAGTCACCAAGAAATAGATCTTCTTAGTGGGAATCTAACATCAATTCAAGGCTAAGACATAGATGAAGCATAGCAGGTGCTACTTAGTTTGTACTTAGAGGACCAACCCATAAAAATATTCTAGCAATGCAAGTTATGGATACAGGATTCTTCCAATCAAGCCAGAAAATATCCTGTTGACTAATTTTGGAAACTCTGTTCTTTTAAGTAGAAGCAGTGTTTCAAAAAGATGAACTTAAAAAGCTGGACACTTATCCACTACTTAAATTTAGAACCATTCTTTTTTTTAAAATATATATATATTTATTGATTTCAGAGAGGAAGGCAGAGGGAGAGATAGAAACATCAATAATGAGAGAGAATCATCGATCAGCTGCCTCCTGTACACCCCCTACTGGGGATTTAGCCAGCAATCCAGGCATGTGCCCTGACTAGGAATCAAACCATGACCTCCTGGTTCATAGGTTAACACTCAACCACTGAGCCACACCTGCCGGGCACCACCATTCTTAGTCAACAACAATAACAGCAACAACAAACCCTAACCCTAGACGATTTGCTCAATTCTAAAACAAGTGATGACTTTTAAAGTTATTTAATGATTGTTCTAAATTTTATTTTTAAATTCATGTCTGCTGATATGTCCTATGCCCCAGAACATCCACGGCATCTCCGAAAACATAAAATTGTTTAATGTTTCAGCATGTATCCTATTAAAACCATTTCCTGCACATCAAGTCTTCTGGAGAGAAATACATATTCCTGAATCTCTCCTAAGATGTGCTGAATGAAAGCAGACCTTCACGTCTATGTTTCCAAAAGCCCCAGGGAGGAGCCACCTAAAGCTGAGCCAGAGCCGAAACCGGTTTGGCCCAGTGGATAGAGCGTCAGCCTGCGGACTGAAAGGTCCCAGGTTCGATTCCGGTCAAGGGCATGTACCTGGGTTGCGGGCACATCCCCAGTGGGAGATGTGCAGGAGGCAGCTGATCGATGTTTCTCTCTCATCGATGTTTCTAACTATCTCTCTCCCTTCCTCTCTGTAAAAAAATCAATAAAATATATTAAAAAAAAAAAAGCTGAGCCAGAGACGGTTACCAAGTCTCCAGTGTGCTGCTGAGATCTAGAACGACATCAGATGGTACACATGGACCCTCTGCCAGGAGATGCCTGCTCCTCTGGGCTCTACTGCCTTCCCAGTTGATCTGACATGTTTGTTATATTATTAGACCATGAAGAAGCCATGGACTCCAGGATTTGGGGCTTTCCCCAATAGCATTTGGTAATAGCATATTACCAAAAGCATAGACTCAACTATGTTTCCATTTTACATATTTTTATAACTATTTTTTCCCTTTGCTCTCTTGACAAGGTAATTATAGAACATTCACATAATTGCCCCGCAGGCTACATTCTACCAGTTGGAGATGTCTTTGCTGAAGCTTAAATGCTCTGGACAGAGTGTGTTACTTATTGTCAGCGCCCATGCTGTCCTTGACCCCAGGAATTGCACTTGGAATTTATCCTAAGAAAGTAATTGGATATGTTGACATTGGCATATGTGTGAGAGTTTTCATGCCAGTATTTCCCATGAGACCAAAAAGTATAAGTATAAACACTCAATGGAAACTAAATGAGGTTGTATTCATACATGTATATGTGGCAATGCTCTCCACACTGTTAGTGTGGAGATAGATAGCTGTTCTAGATGGTTCCAACCATGTGCTGAATGCCTAGTGTTTTCCATTTCCCAGCCTCATCTTTGAAGGAACTGAGAGCAGCAGTTCCATTTTCACACAGCCAGGTTGGCAATCCGTCCTGAATGGCAGGAATCTGAGAGACAACCATAGGAACCCTCCCCTAGGACGAGAGCTTTCAACGTGCAAGGACCATAGCTGTATCCCGGAGCACTTCCCCAGTCAAACAAGGGTCTCAGGAGCCTTTTGTTGAACCCGTGTCCAGGAGAACAGGGGCTGGAGGAGAGAACATGCTGCTCTCCCAGTATCAAGACAATCAGCTCTCACAAATTTTCAAGCTCAGGGCTCCTTCTCTTCTCTAAGATCCATGCAACTTTCCCATGTTGTATTCTCTGTGGCTCCCCTCTCTTCCTGTCACTCAGTGTGTGGGTCCTTCTATAATGTGGATTCTTACAATTAAAGACCCTACAGCAATTTCCTCTTTTCAGCAATCATATTTTTCTTCTTCCTTCAAACCGTTACACCATGACTATTAAACTAGTGTATTTAAACGCTGGTTTTCTGCAGACCCGATAGAGTGTTTCAGTTCTATCTTTTAGAAGAACATTTACATGGCCTGTTTGGTGGGGAGTGTGCACCTGAAATGCATGATGAGGTTCCTTTCCCACGGCTGTAATCTCATCGCCTGCTCCTAAGTACATGCCTCATTTGTGCCTCTGTTTTCCTCACTGTGTTTATGACTCCTCACTCCTACTTGAGCGAGGATTACAATGTTATTGGCTATAAAGCCTTTAAGCTCTCTTTTCAGGTATGTTTCAAGCCTTGATCTTCTATACTAACCGGCACCGCCTGCTCCACCAGCTGACATGGACTGAGTGGAAAGAATGATGTGCTTAAGGGCCCC
>NW_006286673.1:2934885-2947560 GCF_000327345.1 Myotis davidii | reverse complement strand
CCCGCCCACCCTGTTAGTAAGAGCCCCATTGCGCATTTCTATTGGCAAATCAATAAGGCTAAAGGAAGAAATATCTGATGTGAGCCATGGTTATTACTCACCACTTTGTATTTGTGTTCTTCACAGGGGAAAGTATGGCAGTTACGTACGAACCTCTGTTTAATCAGATGACAAATTAACAATAATAACAAATAATTATCCACTTAGATACCTGACGTAGAAGTTGAAAATAATATTTTAATGGGGATTGCATTGAATCTATAAATTGCTTTGGGTAGTATGGACATTTTAGTGATGTTGATTCTACCAATCCATGAACACGCTATGTTCTTCCATTTGTTTATGGCTTCCTCTATCTCTTTTTTCAATGTCCTGTAGTTTTCCAAATATAGATCTTTTATCTCCTTAGTTCAGTTTATTCCTAGGTATCTTAATTTTTTTGGTACAATGGTAAATGGGATTTTTTTTTTTAGTTTCTATTTCTGTGAGTTTATTATTGGTGTATAAAAAAGCCATAGATTTCTGGGTGTTAATTTTGTATCCTGCCACATTGCCAAATTCATTTTTTAACTCTAGTAGCTTTTGATGGAGTCTTTGGGGTTTTATATGTACAGTATCATGTCTTCTGCGAATAAGGACAGTTTTACTTCTTCTTTTCCAATTTGGATGCTTTTTATTTCTTCTTATTGTCTGACTGCTATGGCTAGCACTTCCAGTACCATATGGAACAGGAGTGTCATATTTCACAGACCTAGAAAAAACTATTTAAAATTCATCTAAAATAAAAAAAGACCCCAAATATCCACAGCAATCCTGAGAAAGAAGAACAAAGTTGGAGGGATCACAATACCAGATATCAAGCTATATGAGAACAAAGCCACAGTTCTCAAAACTGCCTGGTACTGGCACAAGAACAGACATAGAGACCAATGGAACAGAACAGAGAACCCAGAAATAGACCCAAGCCATATGCTCAATTAATATTTGACAAAGGAGGAAAGAGCACACAATGGAGTCAAAACAGTCTCTTCAAATGGTGCTGGGAAATTTGGTCAGATACATGTAAAAAAAAAAGTAAAAGAAGATCACCAACTTACACCATACACAAAAACAAACTCAAAATGGTTAAAGGATTTAAATATAAAGTGGGAAACCATAAAAATCTTAGGAGACTCCATAGGCAGCAAAATATCAGACATATGTCATAGCAATATCTTTATTGATACAACTCCTACGGCAATGGAAACTAAGCAGAAAAATAAATAAATGGGACTACATCAAAATAAAAAGCGGCTCTGTGTGTGACAGTGGGCGGGGCCACAACCTCCCTATCCTCCCTGCTCTGTTCCTTACAGGGGGGAGCTCCCCAATATGGAACTGCGATTTGACTCAGTGATCCCACTTCAAAGAATATATCCTAAGAAACCCAAAGCACCAATCAGAAAGGACATATGCACCCCTATGTTCATAACAGCACAATTTACAATAGCCAAGATTTGGAAACAGCCTAAGTGCCCATCAGCAGATGAGTGGATTAAAAAACTGTGGTACATCTACCCCATGGAATACTATGCTGCTATAAAAAAGAAGGAACTTTTACTATTTGCAATAGCATGGCTGGAACTGAAAAGCATTATGTTAAGTGAGATATGCCAGTCGACGAAATATCACATGCGCTTACTCATATGTGGGATATAATGATCAACATAAACTGATGAACAAAAATAGATCCAGAGACAAGGTAGCACTGAACAGACTGTCCAACCTCAGAGAGAAGGCAGAGGAGGGCAGGGGGTTAAAGATCAACTAAAGGACTTGTATGCATGCGTATTCGTATAACCAATGGACACAGACCCTGGGTGGGGGCTTGTCCTTGGGGGTGGGAGTGGTGATGGGGGGGTCAATTGGGGAAAAGGATACATATGTAATACTTTAAACAATAAAAAATAAATAAACTAGTAGAAAACTTTGAAAAAAAGAAAATAATATTTTATCATAACTTTTAAATAGAACCGTACATTTCAGGCATGTCAACTGAAAGAGAGTGCAGTCGTAACATCCTATGTTACAGATCTGAACGTTAAATGCCAGCATGGTTCACTGAAGTAGGTCACACAGCTGGGTGTGGGTGAGTGAAAGGAGAGAGTCTTGGAACTTCCTGAGCTGGATCACCCCATGCTGTTCGGTGTGTTTCAGGTCTGGTTTTAGGCTTTGTCAGGTACATCAGTCTATTATAAGGTCCAGCATTTTGACCACAATCCAGTTCTAATACACAGATAAGTTTTAGACCCTCTATTCTTCATGAATGTAGTAACTTTACTCCAATCTTGTACTTCTCAAATTGCCAGGGGATCCTTCCTTCTCAAACACAGCCAGTGATGTAATTACCACAGGAATAAGGTCAGAAGTCCCCACTCTAGGATTCAATCTCCTCTGAAACCTAAGTTAGACCCTCCACATCCTGGTCTCACCACCATGTCAGCCTAAATCCTGGATATTTCCATTTCAAGTCTGTATTTTTAAAATCTGCTATTCTGTGTTGTTCCAGTCAATCTAGTTTATTTTATTTTATTCATCACCTATTCACTCATTCATTCATTTTTATTAAGCATTTAGTTCACTTAATTCACTGTTTCAGGCCATCTCTGAGGAATATGTAGATAGGTAGACAGGTAGATAATAAACAAAGAGATAGATGAAAGATAGATGATAGATGATAGATTATAGGTAGACAACAATAATGTATTATAATCATCAAACTTGCTAAGATAGGAGATCTTAATTATTCCCACCACACAAAAGACAAGATAATTATGTGATGTGGTAGAGGTGCTAACTGTTGCTATAATGGCAATCATATTACAATATACAAATGTATCAAATCAACATGTTGTATAACTTAAATTTACACAATGTCACATATATTTCAATAATAAAAAAATGTGTAAGAACACTTGCAAAAAGTGGTTTCTAAGAACATGAAAAAAAAGATGATAAAAGACAGATAAATGTTGGATAATAGGTGGATAGGTAGATAGATAAAGGGTAGATGATAGATAACTAATTGTCACTATTTTATGGCACACAAAATTTTATAGGGAAATCTAGAAGTAACAAATTATTGAAATCAATTGATGTATTTGGTCTAATAGAGCAAAAACAAGACCTGGGCTTTACGATTACTATGCACTCAAGTCTGGCAGATGTTTTCATGCTAACAATCACTGAATGCAAGTCCACTAAGGTAATATCCACTCATTCCTAAAAATCAGGAGCAAGGATATAAAATAATAAACATTATTATGGCTTCGTAATCATTGCTTTTCCCACCACATACATGCATCCATTTTCTTGGTCCTTTAGGTAGTTTTTCAAACCCATAGGCATCACAATTTTGAATTTTTGCCAAGTTCCTCAGATGAGACAATTATGGATCAGCAAGAAAGCTTTACCCTTAAACCCAAGGCCTGAAAGCTTTGGAGCAATGGCTTTAATGAAAAATGTAATATCTCCCACTTTCTCTTTATATTGCCTTTTTGTTTGGTTTTCATGGGAATCTATTGCTGTGAGTGTTTGCTGTAGGCAGACACTTCTGTTCTCTTAGCCTGGAATTAAGAGAACAGTGTAGCAGGGTGGACGTCCAGAGGGAGGTGGTGGGAATGGGCCAGAGTGTGGGTGTGTGTGCATGTGCTTGTGTTGTGTGTACACACATGTGTGTTCACATGTGATGTGCCCATGAACTATGGAGCTCTAGGAACCACCAGCTATGGATGTGAGAGGCAACGTTAAAGTCTGTGCTTCTAGGCTTAAATAAGATTTCCAGATTCAGAACTTGCAGCCTGGCTGAGATGAAATATACAAAAAATAGAATAGTCAATCTACGTTTGAACCTGAAGATTTAAAGGTAATTTATCGCCAGAAATACATAAGGCTTTCTTTTCGCCCTTTCATTTTCACAGCTAACTGACTATTTGAGTAAGTGCCCTGCATCAGTGATGAGCTTTAGCAATAAAATAATACCAGCTTCACAATAAGGACTAGATCTAATAAATCCTGACTTTCACATCACAGGAAAACACTTAATGTGTTAATAGCTGTGAGAAAGGCAGTGACATGACTGAAAGAATTTCTCTTTCATGGGTATTTTTGGGGGAGGAAGAATTTCAGGTCCTACTTGTCATATGCACATGTCAAGTTACAAACATTCATTTTTTACATAACCCGTTACTCTGAAGATTTGAGATAATCATAATTAAAGCTAAAGTATAAAATTACCAAATACTGTCATAATCTTTTTTTTAAATATATTTTTTATTGATTTTTTACAGAGAGGAAGGGAGAGAGATAGAGAGTCAGAAACATCGATGAGAGAGAAACAACGATCAGCTGCCTCCTGCACATCCCCCACCAGGGATGTGCCCGCAACCCAGGTACATGCCCTTGACCAGAGTCGAACCTGGGGCCTTTCAGTCCGCAGGCCGACGCTCTATCCACTGAGCCAAACCGGTTTTGGCTTTTTTTTTTTTTTTTTTCAGAGATCATCTGGGGGAGAAGACCTAAAGTCTGAAAACATTTATTTCACTTACATTTTTTTTTTTTTTTTTTTTTTTCAGAGATCATCTGTGGGAGTAGACCTAAAGTCTGAAAACATTTATTTCACTTATACCATTATTTTTACTCTGAAAGCCTCTCTAAATTTTTCCTTGACTCTTCTGAAACATTCTTATCGGTTTGGCACAGTTTATCTGAATGGAGCAATTCCACGGAGGGAGGGACTTTCAAGTTGAAACGTGTCAAAGAACCTGACATAGCTGACCCAGCTCTGCCGTTAGCACTGCTGTGATTTTGGGTGAACTTGGAGGAGGGTGTTGGTGAGTACTGGTGAGGGAAGGTGGCCTCAGTGTCCGGGGTAGCTCATGAAGACCTCCCATTAGCATATCGCTGCCTTTAGGCCGCTGGCCTTCCCTTCCGTGGGTGGTGGGTGCTGAGTGCATGTTCTAGGTGCTGGCCTCGTGGGGAAATGTTAGGCTGCAAGGGAGCAGGACAAAGTCTGTGCCTGGAGAGGGTGCTTGTTCGCTCTGAAAGGACATGGATGAGAAGAAGTTAGATGTGTGGCCTGTGGCAAGTAGAATGGGCAGGAGCATGAATTGACCTCACTCCCTTTGCCTCATTTGAGGACATGGGTAAGAGCTGCTCACAGTCCTCCTGGTTGGCTGCAGCCAGGAATAAGCAGCTCCTTTGTGATTTTCTTGTGTTTCATGACGTCTCCCCAACACGCATGTTTAGCCACGTGGAACAGAGGTGCCATGAGCAAGCGCAGATGGCTGCTTTGCTGTTTGCACCATCGGAGCTCCTACCTGCAGCAGCACGAGTCCTGGAATGGGAGCTTCCAGAGCATTGCCATCTGCTTTTGTTAATACTTATGTGAAATACAGAAACGGCTCCTTTGCAGAGTTATCACTTCCAAATCAAGCCCTACTCAGGTTTTCAGAACCTTCATCATTTGGGGATAATGTCAACCTAGCGCCCATAGAAAGAGATGGTCACCAGGCAACTATTTGATCCAGGAGGCAAGTCAGGTGGGTTTGGTGTTTATTGATTATGTTGTTAGTGAGACTGACTTAAATTGAAAACCCATGGAGACGTTTCAAATATCTCCAAACTGTTACTTAAGTTGCTACTTTTAGCAGATCTCATCAGCGCATTAAAATAAGTGTCAGACAGTACCTTGGAAAGAAAAGTACCTAAAAGACACCCAAATCCCCTGTAGGGGCAAAAGTGCTTTTATAGAGACAGTTGGCCATGCATTTGACATGCCCACAGCATCTGCAATAAGCAAGGACGCCAAAAGTACAAGAAGTAGCAACTTAACACTTTTGGGGGGTATCTGAAAACTTCATCATTGATTTTCATTTAAAATCAACCAAAGAAAAAAAATCAACCAAACAAAGCCCAGCTCAGTGCTGTTCTCAGGCCAGGCCAGCAGGGCGCTGTTTCCACTGTGGGAGAGTCCAAGTTAAAAATACAATGTTGGGCGATGCAACTTGGTTTGGTCCAATGGGAGGGAGATATTTTATTGGAATAATTTTCCTTCCGTTTGATCACACATTTTATTAAAAGAGCGGGAAGATCTCCCAGCGTGAGATATTTAAAGTCTTATTGGCGCATGCAGCAGACGGATGACGGAGCAGACGGCGCGATGGTGCGGCAGCGGGAAGTGAATGAGTGATGGCTCTTTGCTGCCGCGAACACCCCAAAATCTATCATTCCAGATGCACAAATTAAAATTACTCACTAAGCAAGAATGCCATTGAGCTGCGCCTTATAAAAATCCTGGAGTCAGTGGGAAGTGCCAGGCTGACAGATCTGTGCTGTGAGAGCCACATAATCATGCCGCCATCCATTACAGCCCCTCACTTTATGGACTCGGCTCTCTCCGCAGCCGCCATGAATAACCAATTCGGCCTCTGCCCAAGCCACAGCGATAGACTGCCTAGGACACGCAGCACCACTAAGCTATCTGAGGCCGTTGGAAGGTGCACTGCCCAGATCTGAGTCCTATCACCCGGGTCAGACATCGGTGAGTGGACAGGTGAGCTGGCCTGTCTTCTTCAGAGAACCTGGGTCATTTCACACACCTGTCCTACAGGACACTGACAGGAGGCTGCTGCCTACCACCCACGCTTCCTGCCAGGGCCCCTTTGGTGACAGGTGTGACCCACCGTCCCGGAGACACCTGAGTGCTCCTGGGACCTGGCCGCTTGCAGTTCCCAGCCTGAAACGCCTATGTCCAGCTCCAACATGGAGCACAGGTTTATACTGTCCCACACTGATCGTAACCCAATTTAGAATTTTATTCATGGTGATGATAACTTTGCTGGCTGACTGTTATTACGGTCAAGGGGTAACAGCACTTTTCAAATCCTAAGTTTTTTTTTCCCTAAAAGAAAAAATACTGTACAAATTCACATTGGATTTCCAATATTACTTCAAATTCTGTCCAGCTCTGTCTGTGTTTTCTGCGTATGGTTTTCCAAACACATTTCATAGCATCTAGTGCTGCAAAGTGACATCAAATGCTGTTACGCCTGCATCGGAATCAGAGCAAAGCATCCCTGGGCACTGTCCCCAAAGAGTTAACTATGAAGGTTCTCCCTGCACTCTGTCTGCAAGCAGTTCCTCATCTCACCCTAAAGACGAGGCATCCTTTGGATGTGTGTGGACCATGGACGTAGACGTGGTTGCCTCCCTCCATGGTGCTATGCCGATCGCTAATCCTTGTTCTGCTTTCCTTCTTCTAAAAACACCAACAAACCCAGCATCAAGAACAGCATTTCACCCTTCTCACCCTAACACACAGGATAGGGCTCCCACACGATTTGCTGTCCTGGTCTTGGAGGGTCAACGGCTCCCTATGCTCCATCAAAGGAGTGGCCGCAGGCTCCATACGGCAATGGTGATGTGTCGCTCTCCCTGGTCTCTCCTGTGGAGCCTCAAGGCCTGTCCCGTGCAGCGTCCCCTTCACAATCGCCTTAGGAGTGAACGGGCCCAGGAAGCGCCCTGCACTGCTGCTCTCTCCTTCCTCATGTGCAGCTCAGGCTTTGCCCTGTGGATGCAGCTGCTCTAAGGAGTCGGCTCACGCGATTGTGGAGGCGGAGACATCCAAGGTCTGCCATGAGTCCGCCGGAAGCCCGGGAGGCCAGCTGTCTAGTGTCCGTCAGGGTTTGAGTCCCTCTGCCTTTCATGGTTACTCATGCCCACCTGCCAGGCTTGGAGGAGGCCTACCTTTCTGAACCACAAGCAGCAGAAGCAGCAATCAAACCCTGAGCCCTTTACGCCAGCCGGGGCTGGGGCCTGGGGCTCTGCGGTTGTTTAGAAAGAGAAGTTTGGGTGCTGAGGTTGTTTGGGAGTGCCTGGGCTCACAGTGGTCTGTGCCTCCCAGCCAGGGTGGGGAGGAGATGCTTTTGGGGGACACAACACACCATTAGCTGCGGCCCATCCCTCGGTGGCACCTCACTGCCTGGGGACCCCAGTGGCTTTGCTGTCTCAGCAGTGAGTACCGCTTCCCAGGAGGAGCTGGGAGAGCAGTAAAGGCAGGGACATGCCTGCAGGTCAGGGGAGCGAGAGCAACCACACCTGTGTTTCTTTGAAACACTGCATCTATCTTCTTCTTCAAATTACAGCCCTCTCCCTGGAAACGGACCGGGTCTGAATTCCACATCTGCTCCGAGCCCTGAGGGCTGGGTGGCATCTTCCTGGCTCTGCGATCACTTTGGTATTTTGTGTAGATTCCCTAAGGAACGCAGGGACACAGATCCTCCAGGGCCTCCCAGACTCCAGGTTACTACTCCTCGTGCCAGAGAACAGAGGGTGCCCATTTCCGCAGCTGCCCCCTCCTCAAGCTGCAACCCCCAGTCACCCGCCAGGACACCCCTGGTCCTGAGAGAGGATGCAGGGGTTCATCTAAGTCTCAAAAGGTTCGCCATCACTGCCCTAGCCCCTCCCTGGTATTGTCTTCACAGTCAAGATTGTGGGCAGTGAGAGGGGTGGGTGTGGGGGCATGGGCCTATCTCACTGGAGGGCATATGCATGCTTCCCCTTTTCGTCTCCCTGCTGATCAGACCTCCTGCCACCCAGGCTGGTGCAGATCTCTGCCCCTTTCTCCCTGGAGACTTTTCATACGCTTGTTTCCACATTGTGGCTTGGGCCTCACCGCGACCACCTCACCCACTTGTTTTTTAACTGCCTGTGAAAGGGTCGTTCAACCCCCAAAGGGGTCGTAACCCGCAGGTTGAGAACCGCTGATCTAAGTGAAGGGGGCACACTCACAGGGAGTGGGGCCAAGTCGTGGGAATAGGCTGGTGAGTTGTGGGCTATGGCTGTGCTGGGAGGCTGAGCCCCCGACGGCCAGCTGATGGGGACCCTCACTGAGACCAGCCTGGCAGGCGGGCCAGACAGCGACCTTCCTCTACAAGAACACGCTTGTGTGGAATATTCTGTTGAAACCCTTTAATTCGGGGCAATAAAGCTGAAGGGTGATGCCTCCTCCCTCGTGGTGTACTTACGAGTCATGACAGTTCTCATGGGTACGGAGGGCAGAGTGGGTGGGGTCATGGGTGAGGTCATGAATCTGGGCCTGTGTCCTACTGGGGAAGCCTGGGGGCAAGGACCTCTCGGCATCTCTATTCTACAAGTTCCCAGAGGCCAAGCGGGCAACACGATCACCTTGTTGACAGGGTGATGAGGGGTCACGTCTAAATAGAGCTTTCACTTGTTCTGAAACCCAGCTCACAGGGGTGTATCAAAGCCTCCTGGGTGTGTCCGTCAGCACACCGTCCCTCAGCCACGGGCTGCATGGGAGAGCCACGCCCCTGGGATAAGCCCACGAGGCCACCGTGGGCGTCTAGTACACTCAACATCAACCCTGGGGATTGGAAGCCAAAATGTTTCCTTGGGAAGAAAGGCCCGGCTGGTCAATGGCTTCAGGCCAATGGTCCCGCTGGTCACGGCCGCCTTCCTTGGAGTGGGCAGGCTGAGGAGCAGCAGGCAGGACCTGCAGGTACAGGTGTGTTTGAGTGGAGAACAGAGTCCTGATGATCAGGTGCACTGCACTCCTCCGACTTGCCCCGGGGACCTGCACAAAACTCCCCATGTCTGGGCTGTGACCACTGCAAGACCTTACTGGATGAGGGCAGACATAGTCTTATTACCCTGGGCCTGTGCATCCCATCTTTGTGGACCCAAACTGTTACACTTTCCTGCTTTGCCCTGAGCATCCTCTTTCTGTATGAATGTCATCCTCCAATCCCGAGAGCGATGTGCTCCCACACCACCCTGACTGCTCCACTCCTGCCCGCCCGCCCAGGATCCCATGGCTACTTAGGAGCACACACAGAGACAGTGACATAGGGGACGCTTAGGGCCTTGCACCTTTGTCCTTCCTGATTCTGAAACACCTTCCCACAAGCGAGTGGTACATTGCTGCCATTGCCAAAAAGTATGGTGCTCTAGACCCGTGGTTGGCAAACTGAGGCTCGTGAGCCACATGCTGCTCTTTGGCTCCTTGAGTGTGGCTTTTCCTAAGCCTTAGGAGTACCCTAATTAAGTTAATAATAATGTACCTACCAATATAGTTTAGTTTGAAAAATTTGGCTCTCAAAAGAAATTTCAATCATTGTACTGTTGATATTTGGCTCTGTTGACTAATGAGTTTGCCGACCACTGATCTAGACAAACACCGGGACCACGTGTCTCAGCACAGTGACCCCAGACTGTGTCCCGAAAAAATGTAGAACAGTGAGGGGCTGAAAAGGCAGTTCAGGAAAGATTTGAAATATAGTCCATCTCATCCTTGGACATAAACATCCAGATAAGTTTTACAGAAAAAGAGAAATCATTCCACCTTCTGCTTCCTAATGTTCTTTGAACATTATGTCCCCTTTTATCACGTAAGACCAACTAGCATCCTAGCTCACATGCCTTTGAGAGCCAGGTTTTTAACTCAATCATTTATGAGTACTGTTTTGTATCTCTCTGAAAATTAAAACCACAATGACAGGATTTTAAGTATTCTATGAATATCCAAGGTTAAAAAATTTGATTTCGATAGTATTCAGGAGGGGAGAAAGAGAGAGAGAGAGAGAGAGAGAGAGAGAGAGAGAGAGAAACATAGAGAAACAGAGAGAGAGAGAAACAGAGATGGAGAGAGTTTCTTAAGGAACAAATACTAAGTGTGGAAGAGCAGAGAACACATTCCTTTGCTAGAATTTAATGGCAGAGACGACTGGGAAGGCCTTGGACTGTCTTTGTGTTCTGATGTCCGCTCCTGCTGAGAGACGAGGACAGGTGATCTGACTGCTGTGAATGTGAGGCACACGCTTGCAGCCTGGTGTGGATGCGGGCCGGGCTGGCAGCTCAGCATCCACAGCCCAGCCCCCTCGAGGTCACACTCACAGACAAGCGTGGTAGGTTAAGTGCATCTACATCCACATCCATATTCACATCAAATCTCTGTCTACGTCTATATCTGATCCACGTCTACCGTCTCTATATCTAATCTGTGTATGAGATATGTACATATACTCATCTATCTCCTCAGGGCTGTTTCTCTGGAGAGCCCTGACTATACACAAACACCACTTACAGATGTCTTTCCCTTAAAGACTGAAATTCTCTCTGCTTTTCTGTGGCATCAAATGTCCCCTCATAAACATCCCTGCCCTTTCTGTGTCCACTGGTCAGCAGAAGGGGCCTCGCTTAGTGGTTTTTTTAAGGGTTGACTGATTAGGGATCAGTGTAGAGAAACGGAGGTGCACAGACATGAGAAAGGGTCCCAGGCACGGGCAAGCCCGTGACAGTGAGGAGATGAGCAGATCCTCACTAGGGTGTGTGCTTTCATACAGGGTCTGAGAGACCCATGGACCCCATGTCCTAGAAGCATAAGGCAAAGCTTCCTGATGGTGATGGCAGCTCAGCTGAGCCTTTCAACCTGGCAGGTAGGAGACACCCTGGTTGGTAGAGAGGACAGGGTTTCTCGGCCCATGAAACACAGCAGGGCATTGGGGCTCCGTGCACAGGCCTCAAGGGCAGGTGGGCGCCATGAGAACTGCAGAATATGAGCTGGGTCTCAGCAGAGAGAGATGGCAAGTGGAAAGGTGGCAGGGAGTTTGAAGGGCTAAATGTGGGTCAGGTGACGGTGGCACAGGGTTTGTGGAGAGGATTTTAAACAGGACAGTGGCATGGTCCAATAAATGTTTGGTTAGATTTCTCTGGATTGATGGATTTAAGGGGTAAGAAAGCCACCCAAGGTCATTTGAAAGGTCACAGGAGATACCACCTTTATTAACTTGGGCGCCAGAAGTCAAACACACAGTGCTCACAATTTGACATTTAGTAAGTGATGGGATCAGAATCCAGCACAGTCCTCCCTTGGGGGGTCCATTCTACTAATTAATCTGTTATTTTGTCATATTTACCAGAAAACTAGTCCCGAGTTCAAGTAAGCAGCCAGCCTGGAGATGTCACTAGACCCACCAGGGTGGATGTGGGTCAACATGCTTGTTGGAGCGAATGTCTAAAAGCGGGGATGCTTGAAAGATGACATGCTCCTCAGCAGGATGAGAGGCCATGGGGCGGGGAGTAGGGGGAGGGACAGGGCGGCGAGCGATTGGGAGCTTGGCCATGGCTCCTGGCAGCAAGGGTGATGGGGTTCTCAGTACAAGGGGGACGACCTCAGGAGGTCGATTCACCTAACCCTCTGAATGGAACCCTGGGAAAAGAGCACCCACTGTCCCAGCCTCTGTGTATAGCAGGCAGAGGGAGTCTTGGAAGACAGGCCTCCACGGCGTGTGTTGGGGACCTTTGAGCACAGGGCCACTGTGGCCACAGTGAGGCAGGTCCCCATGGCTCAGAGTAGCCCCCAACACACATGGGTTAGGAATTCCCTGCTTAGAGTTGGTAATTAAAGATACAGTACCCGAGAAAGCAGCAAGAAACACCCAAAACCAAAGGAGAAAACTCTTTAATGAGCAGGGGGAGGGACCCAGGATAGAGAGACGTGGGTGGAGCAGGACAGATGAATGGATGGATGGATGGAATCTTCAGGGGAATCTTCTAGTTGCAGGTCCCTGAGCCTGTAATAGCACACCCGCTTCCTACCCTCGGCAGCTCACGCCA
>NW_006286673.1:2922782-2934859 GCF_000327345.1 Myotis davidii | reverse complement strand
GACACGCGAACTCATTTTTTGGTTGATTTTTCTTTGTTAAATGGCATTTAAATACATAAAATAAATATCAAAAATATAAGCCTTTGTTTTACTATGGTTCCAAATATCAAAAAATTTCTATATGTGACAAGGCACCAGAGTTAAGTTAGGGTTTTTCAAAATGCTGACACGCCGAGCTCAAAAGGTTCCCCATCACTGCCATAGCCCCTCCCTGGTATTGTCTTCACAGTCAAAATTGTGGGCAGTGAGAAGGGTGGGTGTGGGTGTGATATGCATGCTTCCCCTTTTTGTCTCCCTGCTGATCAGACCTCCTGCCACCCAGGCTTGTGCAGATCTCTGCCCGTTTCTCTCTGGAGACTTTTCATACTCACGCTTGTTTCCACCTTGTGGCTTAGGCCTCATCACGACCACCTCACCCACTTGTTTTTTAACTGCTGTGAAGGACCCAGCAATGTATTAGACACAAGGGGAAAATCAAACACATATGACAGATACACAGCTTGCCCTTGTAGGGTCACAGTCTAATTGGGGAAAGGAGATAAATGTGTGGTGTCGGCACTTAAAACCGGCACTTGGTGATGACCCTGAGTGGGGACCCCCAAGTGCCGCATCAGCTCTGCTGATGGTCTGTGTGCGCAGTGAGCCAGGCGTACTACACTTACTAACACTTTTTTTTATGATCTCATACAGGAAAGAGCCTCTAAAAATTTGGCAATGGCTACTTTACAGGTCACCAGAGAGCACTTCCCAATTACCAATGGAAGGATGAAGTTTGATCTCTTCTGGTAACTTTGATTTACTACTTGAATTGAGCACCCCAGGGTTCTTGGAGGTGCCTAGGGCACCACAGGCTTCCACTAAACTCCCGAGCTCTCCCACGAGTTACTTGAAGACTGAAGGGCGCATCCCATGCCTACTGAAGCGTCTGGTGTCAGAGTTGGCTTGGGAGCACGGAGAAGGCAAGGCCCGTATGTTTCAGCAGGTGACTAAGCTGCTCCTCCCACGACCCCCAGGAGACGTGGGGTGCCGTGGACACCCTACATTTTGCAAGCTCCTTGATATCCTGATGTTCTGCAAAGCATTCCAGCTCAGCTGTGTTTTTTCTCTATTTCCACAACTCCTTTGACTTTGCAGACTCCTGCTGTTTGGGGGAAGTGTGGCGTGCAACTGTTTTCTCCATTTTAAAAATAACTTCCCTTGCCCTGAGAGAGAGAGCAGGCGCGCAGCCTTGTGGGTCTGTTCTCTCCATGCCTGTCTGACAGCACAGCCAGAGAGCGATGGGGCAGGGATGATTCGCACGGGCAGGGTCAGCCCGGGGTTCGAGCCACCAGGAACCTGACCCGGGCTCCTCAAAACACCAGGCTCTTAAAATTTCTAGGAGGAGCCAGTCCCTACCACTTTGTTTCATTATTGCTTCATTCCTCAATGCCCCTGAAATCCTCTCTGAGGGCAGTGATTTTCAACCGGTGTGCTGCAAGAATTTTTAAAACATGCAATACCTGACTCAGGGGCACTGACCAATATTTACGCAGGGGCACTGACCTCTTTTCCCTTAGATTGCCAAATGAAAAAAATGACAGCAGCCAACACAAAAGAGTAGTCCAGTGTGAATGAATCAAAATTATACCTTTTTTTTTTTTGTCAGGTCGACAAAAAATGTGTATTTTTGGTGTGCTGCAGAATTTTAGTCATCGGTTTTTGTGAGCTGATGAAGGTTGACATTGCTGCCCTAGGGTAGAGGCGCCCGCATTCATGTACAGAAGTGGTCATGCCCAGTGCAGGACCTGCTTCAGCCAGTGCCTCTCCCGTCTTCAGGAATTATTATCCTCACGGATTGGGCAGCCATGTGACGGCAGCTGGAGGGAGGGGCGGCAGCGCTGGAGGGTCCGCGTGGAAAGGTGAACACCTGACTCCGTGTCCCATTGCAGGCCTGCCTGGCCCTCTGGCTGAGGTCCCATGCTGTCCCACACGTGATAGATCCGGTGTGGCTGCTCGTGGCTGGTAGGGGCGTGGACAGGTGAACCAGGGTCACTTCTCATCAACCATCAGAATCGACGTAGGATTCTGATGAGACAAGATACTCATCCTTCCTGCTCCCGCCACTCATGGCCATGAGGCCTCCATGGAATCACGTGTCCGGGGGAGCCATGGGTGTCAGATGGTGGGGCGTCTCCCTTTCCGACATGAGCAAAATTTACGCAGGGGCACTGACCTCTTTTCCCTTAGATTGCCAAATGAAAACAATGACAGCAGCCAACACAAAAAGAGTAGTCCAGTGTGAATGAATCAAAATTATACCTTTTTTTTTTTTTTTTTTGGTCAGGTCGACAAAAAATGTGTATTTTTGGTGTATTTAGGATTTTTAGTCATCGGTTTTTGTGAGCTGATATGTCCCATTGCAGGCCTGCCTGGCCCTCTGGCTGGGGTCCCATGCTGTCCCCCACGTGACAGATTGGGTGTGACTGCTCCTGGCTGGTAGGGGCGTGGATAGGTGAACCAGGGTCACTTCTCATCAACCAGTGAGGACGTGCGACGTAGGATTCTGATGAGACAGGACCCTCATCCTTCCTGCTCCCGCCATTCATGGCCATGAGACCTCCGTGGAATCACGCATCCTGGGGAGTCGTGGGTGTCATATGGTGGGGCGTCTCCCTTTCCGACACGAGCAAATGTGCAGCAGCGAGGAGAACGCCTCCCAGCAGTGAGTAGAATTTCCCCCAAGAATCGCAGGATTTGTAGGATGAGATGAAACGAGCGTTTGGCAATTCCTCGGGACCAGCGCGTCTAAGTTCTAGGCAAACACACCAGACCGAGCGGAGATGGAGCTCCGTTTCCTCCGATTACATCTATCTCCTCCCCAGATTCATCCTGGCACTTTATGCTTCTGCAAATGACTGCCTCAGCGCCGCAAAGTAATTCCAGCCTGTCATATTTGTCTTTGGAAATCGTAACAAATTATGGTGATTTATAACATCAAACTCAACTCGTGCGTCCCTCCCCAGACAGCCATGTCGCTGATGGCAAGATGCTCGGCCATCCATTTGTCCCGAGCGGAAGGTGACAGTGACGCATGTCTCCTCTCCCGGGCATGACACCTGCCTTCCCTTTGAGGGGAGCCTGGCCACATAATTCAAGCTGTCAGTGCACCTTCGCACAGGGTTCCTTTGCCCAGGCCTGCTTACCTGCGTCCCCTAATGAGGTGTGACTTCCCCTCCAGGTGGGATGAAGGGATGGATCTGCTGGTCTCAGAACCCAGCTCCTACCAGTCAGGAGCAGTCACACCCGGATCTGTCACGTGGGGGACAGCACGGGACTCCAGCCAGAGGGCCAGGACGGCCTGTGGTGGGACACAGCCTTTCCTCCCCCATCTTTAGTCACTCAGTCTGAACGGAAACAAATGTCCAGTCTGCATGGTTTTCTGGGCAGCTCAGAATCCTGGCCTTTCAGAGAAAGAAAATGGAGAGACCCGGGCACATCGGCCCAGGTCCCGTGGGGGTGGTCTGTGTGTGCACAGATGGTGGGCGGGTCTGGCCCAGAGCTGGGTCAGAACTGTGTCCTCCAAACACCTGTGCTGGAGCTCTACCCCCCAGTGAGGTGAGACCATTGGGAGGTGATGGGGGCCCGGTGAGGTCGGAGCATGGGGCCTCCACGGTGGTGTTAGCACTGAACTCTCACTCTCCACCAGGTGAGGATGCAGGGGGACGGCAGCCACCCACTTGCCGGGAAGAGGGTTCTCTCTCTGACTTTCTACCCGCGCTGTCACCTGGGTCTCAGATTCTCAACCTCGGGAACCTGAGCCAGAGGTGCTGTGTAAGCCCCAGTCTGGGCTGTCCTGGGGCAGCCACTGGGCTGCCTCCCCACTCGGCATCATCCTGCAGCCCTCAGGTCAGGCCACATCGCAGTGGGTAGAACCCACTGGAAACCAGTCTGCTAAGGACACCTCCCCCACCCCACAAACACCCCACCCCGGGGCGCGGGCTCCACGCAGCTTCTGGGTCAGCCTCAACTGTAAAATCCATCCTATGTATCTATTTCATAAACAACTAAAATCATGGGGATCAGGACTCTGACGTTAAAGACCAGGTAATAAAACTCTTTTTCCTTCAATTAACCTGAGATAAATGAGATCAAAACTGTTCTTTCTTTCTTTCTTTTTTAAAAATCGGAAACGTTCAGAACTGCGGACAACTCAGTGTAAGATCTGAGCACTTCTCCCACCCACGCAGGAGATGCACAGAAGCACTGAACATGCCACACGGGAGAGCCACCCCGCTCAAGGCAACAGGGGGGCTGAAATGATGCAATAATATTGCCGACGATGCCAAGAGCATTTGCCCTGGATGGTGCTGCTTGGAGATCCTCTCTGCCTCTGTTTCGTGGCTGTCAGCTGTGGGAGTGACGGGCGTCTCAGACAGAGGTGCCGAGGCTGGCTTGGTCTGAAATGGGATCAGACACCAAAGCCCATTTCAGACACAAACTGGACAAGTCCCATTCACTCATCTACATGCTCGCAAGTTGTGCCAGACTTAGAAGATTAAGAAACAAAAGACAAACACCCGAGGGTCTTGGGGGGAGACAGACAGGTAAACAGCATTGAGGACAGAGGTGGGAGTTTACCCCAGAAACACCTTCAACCCCAGGACCCCTCGGATGTAGTCCTGACTCAACCATGGAGGTAAGAATGGGGGTGAATCAAGGGCGGGGGAGGAGACATATGTACTACTCTTTGTAATACTTTAAGCAATAAAACAAAATTAAAAAAAGAAATATGAATCAAACTTTGTAAATGAGAATTTCAAGAAGTTCTGTACTGAAGAAAGTAGTTACTTTACAGTTGCTGAACTATACAAATTTTAAAAAAAAGAATGGGGGTGAGGCCTAATGGAGAAACTGAATCAGGGGTGGGCAGCCTCGATAGCCACCGCTGATGTTGGTCGGCAGCAAGCACTGGGCCACATGGTCTGGAGGACCTGCTCTGACCACCCAGCACTGAAGGCGGGAGACACAGGCCTTTGCATTCCAAGGCCAGCGCTTCACGCAGCCACAGCAAAGAGATGACAACGTTAGGGAACGGAACCCCAGTGGTGAGACTGGGCTTTAGTCTGGCTTCACCAGATGTCTGCTCTGTGCCCGGGCACATGATTTAAAGTTCCCTGAACTGCCTTTTCCTTTTTGTGTGTGTTGGCCCAGCAGTGAAGCAGTTACCTTACTCACTTCACATGTGTGCGTCGAGGAAAAACGATGCTGAGAGTGATGCCCTTCAGGGTTGTTCTCCTCACGGTGAGAGCCCACGAATGGGCTTGCTGGGGTCACCCTGCCCACACCTGCATGCCAGGGAACCCGAGAAGGCGGACAGTTGGCCTGGCCCCTGAGAGCCCTGCGTGCGATGTCTCTGGGAGGATGCTAACTATCCTGGCTCCGTTTTTCTAAAACCGAGGGAATGCACCTGGCTGAAGGGCGGAGAGGGAGCTGGGCCTGGGGGAGCCCACGGCTGTACAGGATCCTCACAGAGAGTGGACAGCTGCCCACTCCTGTTTGGCAATTTTGCTTTTATTTACAGGGGCTGCATCAAATGTGTATTTCACGTGATCAGTAGGAAGTGTCACAATGAGCTGCATAATGGGTGACAAAAGAAATCATTTCTGTAAAATTACATAATGTAAAACAGGTCATTTAAAGCAGCCACACCGAATCCGACCTGCAGGCAGCACACGTTGGGTGATGTCTGACACTCGCCAGAGAGGTATTAGGTCTGAAGTGACTACGCTGAGAAAGCAATTTGCAGAATTTCTGTTCTTTTAGCTGGTTTGAAAGCAGTGATAATTTTTTTCGGTAGCTGACAAGTGAACAAAAACCAATAATTGAATCGTACCATTTCACCCAGAGGCAGACTGATAATTAGAGGTGTCGCAGACAGTTTGGATTGTATCTGAACGGTGGCAGCTCTGACTTTTTTTTTTTTAAAGCTGAGAATGAAATCAAGGCCCCTATTCCCAACAACAATAAAAGAAGGAGGCAGAATTGTATTTCTGGTTTCTCGGTCCTGGCCAGCACGTGTTTTCTTGTCCCTAAAGGAAGATCTGCGGGCTCTAATTTGTGCGCTCTAGTTACATGGGAGACAAAGGGGAGTCCTCAGTAGCCAGAGTGGTCAGAAACATCATGTAAACAAAGTTGATTTCTGCCATGAGGGAGCTTGGGGAAGCAGCCCCGGGAGCCTCCCGCTTGGCAGCCTTATTGAAGTTCCTGGCAGGATGGGGAACTCCCTGTGGATCTTCCAGGAAATGCCCCCGTCTCCCTGCCTAGAACACGGTTTAGATCTGCTATCACCGCCTCGTGTGCTGGCAGGCAATCACCCAGGCCTGTTTTTAAAAGTGGGATTTGGTGGCTGCGCTGTTGTTGTAGCAGCAGTAATGTTGAGAGTGGTGAGGCCCCCCCGTCCTGCCAGGAGCTGGAGCACACGGGATCCGTGTATAAACATTCATGGATACAGGTTCCTGCCTCTGGACTCCCATCTATCTTGTCGAATGATGGCCTTCGTAGCCAGGAAAACGTGAGTGGGATGTGGATCCTGACATCTGACACCTGTCCCCTCTCTTCCTTCCCGCCCCCATTTTGGGGGGCAGCTCCTCATGCCCTTCAGACTCTAAAGCAGTGGTTCTCAACCTGTGGGTCCAGACCTCTTTGGGGTCGAATGATCCTTTCACAGGGGTCGCCTAAGACCATCGGAAAACACATATATAATTACATATTGTTTTTGTGATTAATCACTATGCTTTAATTATGTTCAATTTGTAACAATGAAACTGGGGGTCACCACAACATGAGGAACTGTATTAAAGGGTCGCGGCACTAGGAAGGTTGAGAACCACTGCTCTAAAGGCGCGACGCCAGCGAAGAATCTGCAGAGTGAACAGAAGGCTCCGCTTTCACAATCAGTGTTCTGGAAACACATTTTAAGAGAGCTCCCCACTCCTTTTAGTAGCGCACGCAGACAAAAGAGCCTGTTATTAGGATTCCAGTTTTGATAGCTCATGGTATGTAAAAAGAGATCAATCAGAGCGCTCCCAAACTTCTCGAACTTAATTGAAGGACAATTTAAACATCCCCGCGGCACACGGGTGATGCTGGCCACTGTACTGTCATTCTGACACGGAATGTGTGTGGCCGCTGTGAACCCTCTGCACATGGGCAGCTTCTGCACCGGAAAAGTAACGCTAGCATCAGAGGCAAGATAAATTGCCACCAACTTTATTCTGCAACGGATGAAGGGAGATTTCGAAACAAAAGTACCTTTGACAAATGATGTGATGGGAATATTTGTGCCTGTGGTTTCCTGAACAACCAGGAACTTGCATTCATTATCTGTCCTTTGTAAAGAGGGGTGCTGGGTGCCATGTTAGTGCTCACAGGAGAAGTGTTACATTTTCAGGGAAAAGCTTAGATTGTTAGATTCAAGTAGATTCTGTTTTTATTTCAGAAACATCTCTTACAGAATGGGGCTTTGCAGTGTTACTGAGGAGCACGCCCACAGCTCCTAGTGAGGGTGAGACTTGCGGCTGAGGAAAGAGCACAGCCTTGATGACCCTGGGACTCAAGGTGGGGGCCATGGTGGTTCCAAGCAGAGCAGAGCTGTCCTTCCCTGGGGTGGGAGACGGGCACATCGCGCTGTCTGGTGGCGCATACTCAGGACTTCCCACCCAGGACTTGGCTTTACATGAATACAGGGTGAAACAAATAGGTTTACAAGAATAAATAATAATCCAAGGATAAGTAATAGTACAAGAATAAACTCTGTGCTTTGCGTACTCACACCTGTAAACCTACGCTTGCCCATGCTTTATTAGAGCTGGCCTGCACGCATAAGAAGGGTGAGCTCAGCCTGGGACCTGGGGGCCTGGGCCTACTCTTCAGCACAGGATGCCTGCCACCCTGGCCTCCCAGCACATGCCAGCAGCACACAGCCCTCCAAGTGCAGCGTGGAGAGTTTGCCATCTCAGTCGGCTGGTCCCCACTGCAGGCCCAGTGCAGGTCCAGGTATCTCATGAACAACATCTGGAGAAACCACCCCACAGTGATGGAGCCTTTCAATGCCAATGATGGCCACAGGGAGCATGAGCAGTGCAGACCAGACACTCGGCCACAGGGCCTGCTCATTCTGGCTCTAGGACCCACTTGGGCAGGGAGGGGTGAGGTCGGCAGGTGGAGTGGACAGGACTGTGCTGGTGCCACTGCTGCCTGCCATGGGAGGTGGTAATACCAGGCCTGGATAAGTATATACACACTAGAGGCCCAGTGCACGAAATTCTTCCCCAGGGCAAGGGTCCTTCAGCCCGGCCTGCACCTTCTTCAATCAAGGACATCCCTCTCCCAATCTGGGACCATTGACTCCTAACTGCTCACCTGCCTGCCTGCCTGATTGCCCTTAACTACCTCTGACTGCCGGTCTGATCGCCCCCTAACTGCCCTCCCCTGCTGGCTTGATGGCCCTTAACTGCCCTCTCCTGCCGACCTGATCGCACCTAAACACCTCTGCCTTGGCCCCTGTCACCGTGGCTTTGTCTGGAAGATGTCTGGTCTAATTAGCATATTAACCTTTTATTAATATAGATGTAAATGCCCATCTACCATATGCACATGTAGAGGGTGTATAAGACAGAATATGGGTAACATGCAGGGGCTGTATAACATGTAGAGGTGATGTAAACATATCAAGTATATATAACATAGGTATTTATGTTATATATATGCATATATATCACAGACACACACACACACACACACACACACACAGTTTAGAGCAGGAATCTGACTGGTCCCTAGGAAGTTCAGGAGGCTCAGTGAGTTCACCTCTATAAAACCCTCAATTACAGGGGTTCAAAAAAATCAGCCCTTTTATGTCAAATCATCTCAGTATTAGCCTCAAATCTGTGTGTCGGTATATTGAGGTGTCCAATCTGAAGACTGTGTAAGGTGGTGTGACCACCACTCCTTGCCTCATAAGGAGCATCAGTGACAAACACTATAGGGACACTTTCTGAACCAAATGTGCTTGCTCTGCTCAACACCGATCACTTCCTCTCCAAATCTATAAATGCATTGTACCCCACTTCCATGCTCTAGCTCTCATAGATTTAAAAATATTTCCAAGTGATTAAAGTCAATTAAATTTGGACATTTGAAGGAGCATTTTCAACTCACTTGAGATAAACAACATATTCTTTGGGATGCGATATAAAGAAAAGCAAATTAAAATCAATAGAACAGAGATGGAGGGTGGATTTCTTTGTAGGCCAGTTTCAATGAGTGAAGAAAGTTGGAGGCAAACATGATGTTCTGGGTAAATTTAATTCCCTGGGGCTGACGTTTTCTCCGGCTTCCCCTCTTTCCCCTTTAGGAGGAAGGTTGCTCTTGACCAGGGAGGGTTTGCTCCCATCCATGTACCTTCTGTTGCCATAGCAGCCAGAAGAGGTTACCTCCTTGTGGGTGTTGGGGAGGTGATGAGGGGGCAATGAAAGAGCCTGCCCATCCAACCATGCTGCACTTTATAAAAACAACAACAAAAGCTCAGATGTCATCTGAAGTGCAGCCCCCTGCCCCCGAACTGAGCTTCAAAGGCGTCCCAAAATGTCCTGAGTTAATGACAGGTCCAGGCAGCTCCCTGAAGCACTCAGGGGTTTGGATCATTAAGCCACAAACAGTTGTTTAGCTGGGCCAGGCATGGATTCACAAATTTATAACTCAGACTCCACTTAGGAAAAACAACTAGACCCCTGACCCGCACTCAGACCCTAGGTCGAGTCTGACCTTGCTCCTTCCTTTCCTTCTTTCCCGCTCCCACCCGCAGTCCAGTCCCAGAAGGAGGGAAAGGTGCTGATTCCCACATGGGGGAGGAGGAACCAGCTCCCTTCCCAGCTCTAACATTGCCACCTGCAACACAGCGTTGAAAAGCCTGTGTCTGCCTCCTGTTCTTCAGCAGAGCAGAGGTGAGGGACAGAGTTGGTGTTCGAGGACATGGCCCTGTGCACCCCAACTCACTGCCCAATTCATCGGAGAAAACGCAGCCCTGGTTCCACGTGTCTCACCTCTAAGACAAGAGGGTAATCCCTGATAGAGGTCTCTCTGCCCATTAAGGGGGACAATGAAATCTCCATAGAAAGGCCCCTTTCAGACAGAGAAAGTAATGGCTTTCAGGAGGCTACAGCCCATGCACAATGCTGGGAGGTCGGAGAGGTGAGGAGCCCATTACCGATCTGCTAATAACCATCCCAGTGGAGGAGTGCTGACAGATTACTCCTGGAAAGCCAGATAAGCCCTCCATGTCCATCACCCCAATGCTCTGCAGGAGGCCCCGCGTGGCCATTGTAGGAGGGAGGGTTTTGTTATGTGCAAACAATCGGTGTTTGGGAAAAATAGAGCCACCGGGGAAGCGTCACGTGTTAGGATGGGACGGAGCTCTAGAGGGTGTCTCCTGGAGTGGGGGGTGGATGAGGCACATAGCCGGTGGGCTGGCAGAGGGAGCATGAGCCGTGGGTCAAGGGCAGGGCCTGGCTCAAAGGCCGGGCTCCATGAAAGCAGGAGGTGAAGATGAGATGTGGGCGATGATGCTGGCATGGCCCAAGCCGTGACCCTAGGGAGAGCAGGGGCTGCTCATAGGATAGTGGGAGAGGCACCAGTATTAGCGATTCCATGTGGGGGACTAGGGAAAAAGGCCAGTGAAGAATGGTTCTGGGTTTCTGTTTGTATAAGTGAGTTGGCCACTGAGCGGGAAAGGGTTCACTCAGCTGCCCTGTTGCTCCCAGAGACAGTCTGTCCCCAGGAGGGCCCTGGGACAGCTTTTGGAGTGTGCTCTGGCCTCTGGGAATGCTGGGTCTTTGCTTCTTTTAAAAAGACAATAGTGTGGTGGGCCTGGGGGCAGGGAGGGCAGGGATGGGTGGAGGGGGTCAATAGGGGGAAAAAAGGGACATCAGTACTACTTTCAACAATCCTATATAATAAAAAGGTAATATGCAAATCAATGGAACCACAGGATGACCAGTCACTATGATGTGCACTGACCACCAGGGGGCAGACTCTCAATGCAGGAGCTGCCCACTGGTGGTCAGTGTGTTCCCATAGGGGGAGCACCACTTAGCCACAAGCCCGACTCATTACTGGCAAGAAGAGCCCACCTCTGCAGCAGTGCTAAGGACATCCGACTGTGAAGGTGCAGGCTGGGGTGAGGCCCCCCCTCCCCCCCAGTGCATGAATGTCATGCACCGGGCCTCTAGTAAAGATATATTTTTTAAAAAGTAAAATAACATTTTTGAATAAAAAATATTCTTTTTTAATGATGAGAAGTATCATATTTTTAAAAAATATGTTTTTATTGATTTCAGAGAGGAAGGGAGAGGGGAAAAAGAAACATCAATGATGAGAGAGAAACATTGATTGGCTGTCTTCTGCATGCCCCCTACTGGGGGTTGAGCTGGCAATCCAGGCATATTCCCTGAGTGGAATCTAACTGTGACCTCCTAATCCATAGGTTGGCACTCATCCACTGAGCCACACCCGCAGGACTGAACAAAAAAAAATTCTAACTCTTCATAAATATAAACCTGAACCAAGGTAAATGTGGGTGACTCGAGGTGCGGAGATGCCTAAGTACTCAGTATTTCTTTTCCTTCTATCTAGTGGGTTTATTCCCAATCGAAAACACATGGATGACCTGATGGAGACAAAGTTGGAGAAAGGATCGCCTTCCCCCTGCCTCTCATGCAGGCAGAGCAGTTGGAGGCACTTAGAACAGCAGGAGTGTCTTTGATTTTGTCCTTTGCTCTGTCTGTGTATCGACTGAGCTCAAACTTTGCCCGATAATATGAGCTTCAATAGAGAGAATCTATGCAACTAAAACCCAACATTTTTTCTAAGAGGCTGGAAGGGACTTTTAAGTGCACACACACACATAAACAAACAAAACCCCACACACCCAACAGGACCTAAGAGGCTTTTCTCTGTCTCTCCAAGTGGCTCTGAGAACAGGTCTGTGTTCTTGTAGGCCGTCCCCTGGCCCCCCTCACAGCCTTTCTTCGGGAGTGCAA
>NW_006286673.1:2919002-2922761 GCF_000327345.1 Myotis davidii | reverse complement strand
GTGCAAATGACCAAGGAGCTCTTTCCCACTGGGCCCGGCAAACATACACAAGACATTCATTTTCCTCTTGCAACCGAGGTTCAAGCACCTCTCTTTGTTGCTTTGTTCTCCCTGAATTTCCTGGAAGTGCTCATCTCCAAGCACCCTCAGTGCCTTTCTCACTCTCCCTCTAGCCTGACAATGGGGAGAAGCAGCTATTTTCCAAGAAATCTCATCCTTTTGAGAGTTTCAAGGTGATGATACCGATGTTGCTGGCTCTGGAAACTGCTGCCCTTCCCTGTAGGTCTTTGAAAACCAAGAAAAACACGACCAAATGTTTTTGCGGCTATTTAGCTGATGAAAACCAAAGGTCTCAAATGGGCAAATACATCTCTATTTACTGAGACATAACAGGCACATGTCTCAGCTCCCCCCCGCCGCCGCCCCAGGGCTGTCATCATCACATAGGCTCCCACTGGGTGATTTTCATGGAATACATCAGCGGTCATTGTGTGGCTTCATCTCAGTGATTTGATTGTGGCGCTCCCTTACCAAGTCCAGGGACTGTGGAGACTGTGGAGAACATCTTGTAGGCACCAAAATTTTACAGATGAGAAAGCTGGGGCACCCAGGGGTTAATCATTTGCCTGATAGATGGCAGATCTGGGACTCCAATCTTCGTCTCAGCTTGCTTGTGGGTCACAGCCAGATGAAATGACACAGAATTAAGAGACCCCAGTGTGCTTCCAAATATAAAGAACACTAGGAAAGGGGCTATTATGGGCTAAGTTGTGTCCCCCAAATTTACATGGCGACCTCAGGACCTCGGAATGTGGCTGTATTTGGAGATGGGGGTCTTTAAAGATGTAATTAAGTTAATGAGGTCATTGAGGTGGGCCCTCATCCAATCTGACTGGTGTCCTTATAAGAAGAGGAGATCGGGACACAGGCTCACACAGAGGGACTGCCATATAAGGACGCAGGGGAAGACAGTCTACACGCCAAGGAGAGAGGCCTCAGGAGACACCAACCCTGCCCACATCTCGGTCTTGGTCTGCCAGCCTCCAGGATGTGAGACAGTTACTGTCTGTTGTTTAAGGGGAACCAGCCTGGGGTATGTGTCATGGTCCTGAGCAGACTAATCCAGGGCCCACCACATGTGCTCTGTTGGCTTTGAGAAAGGACAGAATGTTACCCGAGTTACCCGGGGGGTAGGAGCCTCCCAACCAGACTATTTCCTAGCATTCCAGGAGATGGGAAGGCAGGCGGATTCAGCCAGGAAAGTGCACATCTGTGCGTCACACTTTTCCTGTCTGGGTGGCCGCTTTCTGTCCCCCACTAATTGGTCTCCTTTCAAGAGCTGAATTTTGAAAAACAAAACCAGGGGATGGGTAGGTATCTGGATGGTATACTCTTCCTCTCATTGACTTGAGTCAGCAGAACGAATGTTCCTCTTGATTCTGAAAGGGCGGCTCATTTCAGGACATAGGAACCAATCTGTTCGCCAAGGACTTCAGGGCAAGTTACCTGTCAGCCATCAGTTGTGCTAAGTAATGGGTATCTCTCCTCCACAGCAGAAGATCCCAGGACCTGGAGCTAAAAGGAAGCTTGTTTACAGAGTATGAAACTGGGCCCTCAGGTCTCTGCCTCCTCACAGCCTATTTGCAAGTCACAGGATTTTCAGAACTTTCCAGATGCAAAGTGAGAAGTGCCAGGATTTCCACACCATCCCCTTCCCAGAGCATCAGCCTCAGGACCTGGCAGCTGTAGGAAGGGAGCTGCCTGGGGTTTAACACTGATCCCCTTTGCTCAGGAGAAAGAACAGGAATAAATGCATTTCACTCTCCGTGCATTGTTAAAGAAAGGACAGCTTGCTTAAGCAAACAGCCTCCTTCCTTCTTAATTAGAGGTGTTAGCAGAAGTAGTCCTTGACCAGGCTTTTTCAATGAAATTCAGCCACGTGTGTATCACATATTTTCTCGTTAGTAATGAACTAAGGCCAAGTATCTTATTAAACTAAAAACACGAAAATAATTCCTCATTACCCGTCATTAAAAAAATGACTATGCTGACGGTCAGGGTCACTCCGGAAATTAAGGAGCACACATCCATCCTCCACCCTCCCACCTCGGCTCTCTCCTCTCTCTCTGTTCTCACCCTGTGATGTGCCCACTGGGCTGGAGTCCTCATGAAGCTCCTGGCCGCTGGGCAGTCTCAATACATCAGGGCAGCATTGGGTCTGCGACTTCCACCAGCCACGGGCTCTGGAATTTGTTCAACTTTCATTACTATTACTTTTAAAGCAAGAAGTCTTTCAATGAACAGAAGAAAAAACTAAGGAGAGGTTGCTCCGAGAAGCACCCCAGTGGGGACCCCAAAGCCCAGGGAATCTGATCTTCCAAATCTTCTTTCAGCTCCTGGGTCAGGGCTGGATCACAGTCCAGAGAATGGGCCCAGTCAGACCAGGATGCTGCCGCTGTTGCAGGAAATCATGTGTGACCAGATGAGCTATGGGAAACTAGCACTGAGCTGAGCTGGCTTGTTGGGTAGGAAGGGTGTGAAAAGCAACATTGCAAAGCAGAAAAGAAGTTCCTGAATGGCTAGTGGGAGCAGGCACCACCTCATAGCAGGGGGCCTGAGCTGACAGGATGCCCCCTGTACAAGGGAGGCCAAGTTGGGTGAGGGCAGTGGACAGGTCTGGGGTGTTTCCTCCTGGACCTGGAGGTCCTTGATCACCAGAACACCTCTTCTGTGACCCCTTAGAAAATAAGCCAGTGGTGCAGAGAGTCAGAGCTGATGGTAACTCTAAAGCAGGCGCTGCGCGGGGCCCTCCTCCCTCACTCTCCCTCTCATCTGGGTGGGTCAGGGCCCTTCACAGGAGGGAATCCACGCTGGGTTCCCTGCTGAGAGGGGTGAGGAAGGCAGGTACCCATAGGGGACTCTGGGGCTGAGTGTGCGCAGCCTGTTCAGCGCCTGGTTGGGGGTCCCCAAGGTAAGGAGCAGAGAACATCTTTCTTACATCAGTCACTCAATCTATGAAGAAAGCAACGAGGGAGAAGCACAGAAAGATTTCAGACTCTGGTCACTGATGCTCTTTAGTTGGACCTCGTCCAGGGGAAATAGAAGGAATCTGTGTGGTCTCGGCAGGCACTTTCATTGGTCTGCATTGTGTTTGTTTGGGGTTTTGCTTCCCAAGGAAGGGAATTATTCATTCATTCAGCAAATATTTGTAAGGATTTTTGAGGCAGAAACTGCACATAAACCTCGTAGTCTGGGCCCATTTTCTCTGGGACAGTCTTGGCCGAGACAGGGGACAAGGAGCCCAGAGCCCCGAGTCCCCATTCTGTGGTCCTCTGCACATTGAAAGGGAGGGAGCGCAGTCCCTCCAGCCCTGGGGAGCATGCCTTCTCTCACCACCACCAGACACCAGGTGTCTGGTAACACGGAAATTACTGTTTTAATCATTAATTACCAAATAAATGTCACTTTGCTGGTACAATATATGCAGTGATTTCTGTCATAAATTGACATCTGTAAGTCATAAATTGCTTAGTTTTAGCTGCTTTTAATTGCTGCGTTTTCCCAAGCTGCACGGTGCTCGCTTGAGTCTTGGCCACAGTTCAGACCTCTCTGGCACATGGAGGCTTCTGAGAACTGGCAGGCAGTCATGCAAACACTGGATTCCGACGTTCAGCCGAAAGTAGCCTGCTCCCTCACAAAAGCATTGGCCGGATCGCGGGAGAAAGGATTCGAGAAGGAGGAAGAGTACCTTTAATCAGC
>NW_006286673.1:2917973-2918891 GCF_000327345.1 Myotis davidii | reverse complement strand
CCCCGCCCCACTAGAATGGAAATCAAAAGGAAAGCCTTTCTAATGGGCTGGAGACCCTTGAGAGGTGTCTGCATTGTTCAAAAACACCCTGGCTTCCTCTGTTTGATTTCAAACAGGCTGTTCCTAGAGGAACCCACAGTCCTTTCTACCCAGAGGCCTAAAAATACTGCTCTTGAGAGCGCAGCGCTGGTAGGTTAAGGATAAAGACATTTGGAGCGCGGCTGAAAATCTCACACTTTCCTTCTAAGCACAGAGAGGATCACAGGAATAATGAGCTCCCAGGTCTGCGCGTGTGCAGGGGCAGTACGTGCCCCCCCTCCCACTCCCCCTCCCTGACTCGGTCCCACCAGCTCACGCGGAAATCACGTCCATGCTCACTTAGGTGAGTAGAACTTTGGACAGCACACAGGTGATGGGCAGAGGAGGCCGGCATCCTGCCTACCTGCAACCCCATGGCATGTGAGGTCAGTGGGAGGGTTGTGTGGGCTCAGCCCTCCTCACAGGCCTGTGTGCTGGGTCAGGAGCTCTACGTCTGCGACCTCACCCAGCTCGAGAAGGAGGGACACTGGCAGAGAATGGGGAGGTTTGGGTGGTGAGGCACAACCAGGGATTAGTTCTTTTCTCTTCTCTCCCCTCCCTTTTGTCTTGCAGGAAGGATCCTTGTTCTGTTCCTGCAGAGCGGCCTGGGCTCTGGGGTTCTATTCCCTTCCCCCCAGTGGGCTTTCTGCCTCACTGTTTCTCTTTTGGCTTCTCAGCTCTTCCCTTCTGTGGCACTAACCCCCTTCTTTCAAATTCCTTCTTTAAATTCATTTAAATACTGGGGGTGGCTTTTGTTCTCTTGTTGGGACCCTGTTGGGACCCTGAAAGGAGCCATCTTCCCTCTCTCTTCCCAGAGAATGGGGAGGTTGGGGTCCCTCT
>NW_006286673.1:2905926-2917917 GCF_000327345.1 Myotis davidii | reverse complement strand
TTTTGTCTTGCAGGAAGGATCCTCGTTCTGTTCCTGCAGAGCGGCCTGGGCTGGAGACTGAACTGTCCTTACTGACCTCTGGCTCCCTAGGCTCACAGCCCCAGCCCCTTGCCCACTCACTCAACCCCACGTCCATGGGGAATTGTCAGCCCCACTGTCCCAAGTACGCACCTCCCCCGCAACTCTCTTCTGTTCATTCATTAGGTCCTTTCAAATTTCAACAACACATTGCACAGTTTGTCTTCACTTTCATTTCTGGGAGCACTTTTGGGTTACACTGCTAAAAAGGCTTACCTCATAAATATAGTCTGTGGCGCAGTTGTCCTTTTTAATTTATTTTTTATTGATTTCAGAGAGAAAGGGAGAGGGAGAGAGAGATAGAAACATTAATGATAAGAGTCATCGATAGGCTGCCTCCTGCACACCCCCCACTGAGGACTGAGCACTGCAGCCGGGGCATACGCCCTTGGCTGGAACCGAACCTGGGGCCCTTCAGTCCGCAGGCGGATGCTCTATCCACTGAGCCAAACTAGCTAGGGTGAAGTTGTCATTCTTAAGAAGAGTAGGGGCTAATAATGTGTTGGGAGCACAGCCTCTGTGATTTCTGGGGCGGTGGCGGGGGGAGTGAGATGTCTGACTGGAGGAACCACATGCACTCTCAGCAGAAGGAGAGAATGGGCCTGAGGAAGCCAGGTCTCCATATCACGAGTGTCAGGACTGCAAGGCAGACCTATGGCTTTATGGAAGCTCGTATGTCATGCATGTTGATGACAGAATGATCACATTTAAAAGCAGTAACACAAAGCTTTTCCTTATCTGTGTATTATGTACTCCATATATTATCAGCTCTTAGGAATTAGGGTCTGGAATCCCTCAGTTCCTCACACAGCATTTAATATGCTGTCCAGTGACAAAATTCCCAGGATTAGAGACACATGATCCATGGTCCCCTTTCAACATGCGACTCAAACAGGAGGATTTTTGGGGCAAAGGACTGGTCCTCCTTTCATCATCCAAGACCAACCACAAACAAAGAAACAAAGAGCCCTCTCCTCCATCTGTTTTCCTTAATATTTCTATAGTGAAAAACATATCCTTTCCTTGAGAGAGTTTTAAAAGGGGGAGGGGACACATGCATCATTCAGATCTTGGATTTGTGTTTCCGCTTTCATTAATGATATCCTGCCCCCTACCCTCCTCACCCCTCCGCTGACTCCTGCCCTCCTGTCAGGGAATTCCCTGAACCCCACGCTATCAGCAAAACACTCTCTATTGTCCACATTTCCTCAAAATATTCTCTTCACCTGCATTCTCTATGGTGCTCCCCAAACTTCAATGTGCATTTGCGTCACATGGAACCTTTCTCTTTCAATTAAATTTAGTAGGGGGCAACATTGGTTAATAACATAATATAAATAAGACCTGGAACAGTAAAATGCACAGAAGAAAACAGGTACTAAATTTATGGACCTTGGCTTCAGAGGCGTTGCTGTGAACTTGACCCCAAAGACAAGGGAAGTAAAAGCAAAAATAAATGAAGGGGACTACACCGAACTAAAAAGCTTCTGCATAGCAATAGACACCAGCAACAAAACAAAAGGGGAACAAACCTAAATGGAGAAGATATTTGCAAATGATGCTTCCTATAATAGGCTAATATCCAAAATATATAAAGAACTTATACAACTCAATACACAAAACAAACAAACAATCCTATTAAAAAATGGTGAAAAGACCCGAACAGACACTTTTTCTGAGGAAGACCTATGGATGGCCAACAGACACACGGAAAGATGCTCAATGTCATTAGAATAAGGTACCTTGTTAAAGATTTCCATCTAGCAGTCTGCGGTGGGGCTAGGATCTGCATTTCTACCAGGTTCCCAGGTGATGAGTGGACTGTGGGTTTGGAACCTGTCTCTGCTCCCCTGAAACAAGGGCTCCCAGACCCCCTCTCCATTGTGGGTTTCCCGCACCCTTTCTTTCCCTCACACTGATGAACGATTTTAGCATCCGGAACATTGCCTCTTTTCACCTCTATGCCCGTCATTATTTTTGGTGACCTCCCTGTCCATGAAGATAATATCTGGTCTTTAATTTCATGAGATTTCCAGCTCCGTAAATCTTGTCCTTCGTCTCACTTTCCTAATCAATTCCTACAGTCATTGCCCAAACCTGCACCTCCGTTGAAATCTCAGTTTTAAGCATCCTATTCTCCAAATGCCAGCTCTTTCCTCCCCATGCCCTCGGTGCCAGCGATTCCTTGCAGCCACATTGCCAATCTACTGTCCCCACCATCTTTCCTCTGCCAACACCTCTCTCCTGGCCTCCAGGTCAGAATTCAGATCCACTCTGGACCCCTGGCTCCCTGGCTGCTCTGATCTTCTGTCATGTTCAACTGAAAAACCCAGCCCTGCAGTCAGCATCGTTCAGGTCTGGACTGGAGAATGTGAAGTGTGGCTGGAGAGAGATGGCAACCGTGCCAACCTGTGCCAACTGGTGCCACCTAAAATTTGTAGCCACAGCCCCAAGCAGCTCATGCATCCCAACAAACCCGATACCACTTCCTGATTAGTTTGTAATCTCATTTTCCGAGGGAACTCTTACACAACTCCTGTCTCCAACTCTCCTTTTACCTTCCTCACTCTCAGCTGTTGCCCATGATCTTTTATTTTCTCAGAAGAATACCATATTCCCCCAGCCTACATAGCCTCCCCTCCACTGTGTGCCACCCCTCATATTCTACCTTCCACCCAACATAGTGGGATTTTTTCCCTCCCTCTCCACCCTTTGCAGCAGAAGTGGGCTGCAGGCGCAGGCTGTCACCAGAGGCACTGTGGTCTCTGTCTGCCTCGCCATCTCTCTCAGATGAACCCTGAAAACCACCTGTCAACATATGAGAAAGCCCAGGCCTCATAGACTTGTCTGGCTGAGCGAGCTCAGGCCTCAGCCTCAGCCAGGATCAGCCTGAGAGACGGCTTTGAGCCAGCCTTCCGCCGACTCCAGGCCTCCACTCACCCAAGAGGAGAGAGAAGCTGCCAGGAAGCACTTTCTCCAGAAACCCTAATGGCTCCATCTTTTTCTCTATCCAGGTTTGTGCTCAAACACCATCTCCTCGGAGAGGTTTCCCCAGAGCCCCTTTGAAACTGACACTGGAACCTTGCTCTGGCCACTGGGCGTCCTGCATCTTGCATTTTTCTTCATCTCCTAATGTATTACACACTTATTACCTGTCATATCCCACTAACATTTAAGTCCAATGAGAACCAATACTTTGCTATTTTGTTCACGATTGACTTTCATGCCTGGCACATATGTACTTGATCAGTGCTAGATGTGTGGTGGTGTTTTGAGAGTTGGAAAAAGCAAGGTGACTCTTGACAGCATGCCCACCTCTGAGATCTCGATGGGCCCAAGTTGATGTGAAGCTTTAAAATGCTGACATGAGATAAATGAGCTCTGCAGATCCACTGTGCAGCACAGTGCCCAGAGCTAATGATACTGCATTGCACATGGAATGTTTGCTAAGAGGAAAGATCTTATGTGACGTGTTCTTGCCTCAGAGTAATCCTATATAATAAAAGGCTAATATGCAAATTGTCCCCTCAACCGGGAGTTCCACCAGGGGCTGGGGCCAGCTGTCCAACCGCCTGCAGCCCTTCCCCCTGCCCAGCCTGATCCACCCGATTAGGGTTGGCTGGCCGGACCCCACCCGTGCATGAATTCATGCACTGGGCATCTAGTAATAACAATAATAAGGCTGTAGGGACTTTGGGAGGTGATGGGTATGTCTGTGGCCTGAAGGTGCCATGGGAGTAATGTATCCCAAAGTCACTGAGATGTATACATTATATATGCATGCCTTTTTAGATGTCAATAATGCCTCAATGAAGTGGTTGTAGGAAATAAAAAAACATGCAGTAATAACACACCAAAGCCTGTAAGAGAAAAACGAGGGGTTCAAATGTAAGCACAAAGTTCCGCTCTGCCCAACAAGGGCTCCACTGCTCTTTTTAGAAATGCGGATTGTGCTGCAGAGGGACAAGGCTGAAAAAATAATGTCATGGTACTGACACAAGTTTTAGCTACTGCATTTTGGGAAGTTGTTCCTGGTCATGCACCAGGTTGCCTTCTCCTGAGATGAGTATCATGAGCTCACACGCTTCCTAAGATTCTGCAAGTGGCTGAGGTCCTGTGACTGCGTGGGGCCCACGGAGGTGGAGGCCACTTGGCAGGGGAGCATGAACCCCCGAGACCAGAGGATGCTCACTCCGAGGCTGGCCTGTCTCAGGACACACGTTCCCTTTGGGATAGGACAAGTGCATTTAGTGACACTGACAGTAGGTGGGAACATAAATGCTGAGTAAGAGATTCTAGTGGAGATTTTGGCCGAAGACGGGCAGGAGAGCCCAGGGTCAGCGATGGTGGAGGAAAGGCACAGAAAAGAGGCCAGGAGAACAAAAGGCACACTCAGGGTTGCCATGGGCCGACTGCAGTGGATGCTTTAAGAAAGTTTTAGAAAGCTCATGGGATTCTCTATGGATCTGACAGATCTCTTCACTTTCAGGCAGGAAATGAAATTAGGAGGTAAAAAAGGGAGAAACAATGAATAAAAAGTAACAAACTGGTCTGTGGTTACAGCTTGCTATTGTGGCCAGCAATCTAGTGTCTCTGTCTCAGTTTCCTCATTAGGGCAATGGGGACAGTGATACCTCCTCTCGCAAGGGCGTTGAGGACTGGAGGAAGCTGCTCAGACCTTCTGTGGGTGCGGTGAGGTGCCCACATCTCATCTCCCACATTAGATGACCAGCTTTTGATGATAGTAGCCCAACTTAATCATCTTGTTAACTCCTTTGGCTGCTTAAATGGTAACAGGTAGTTAATGAATGTTTGTTGAATGAATGAAAGATCACTAGTTTAACTGGGTGACTTTGTAGAGTAAACAGATCCCTGTCCTTGTGAGTGCACAAATAGGAACAGAGACAGAGAGAAAGAGAGAGACAGAGAGATACAGAGACATAGCGATACATAGAGAGACAGATAGGCAGAGAGAGACAGAGATACAGAGATAGAGACAGAGATAGAGATAGAGAAGGAGACAGAGATACAGAGATAGTCAGAGAGTCAGAGACAGTGAGACAGAGGGATACAGAGAGACAAACTTGTTCTGGGTTCATTTTCTGCCTTACCTGAGGCTCAGCAGTGCCGGTCTCTCTGTTGTGCCTCCTCTGGAGAAGCCTGCGTTACCTAGTGTGGAGGGGGCCTGGGAGTGGGCAGCTGTCCCCACTGGGAACAGTCATCTTTCCAGTTCCTGTGGGAGCAGACTGGCAGCCCAGCCTGTCACACAAGGGTTGCCTCTGGCTTCCTGTGCAGCCTGCTTTTCAGTTTCTAATTTTGTTCTTTAACTCCATTCTGATGAGCTGCAGAGGAGGGTGCTTTAGGAAATGAGTATTTTTACCTTAGCTCCTGTCTCCTTCCTAGAGCATGAATGGACTTTGAGACTATCATGCCAAGAGAAGTAAATCAGCCAGAAAAAGCTAAGAACCATATGATTTCACTCATATGTGGGATATAACAGTATGGTGGTTACCAGAGGGAAGGGGTAAAGGGTAAAGGGGGCCAAATATGAACCCCTGAGAAGAAGAAGATTTAATTGGGTGGTGGGAACACAATGCAATATGCAGATCATGCATCATAGAAATGTACACTTGAAACCTATATGACCTTATTGACCAATGCCACTCCAATACATTAAATAAAAATAAAAAACCCAGAAATCAGATGTATCCATTTGCCATATCTTTAAATCAGTTAAGGATTTAATTGCCCTTAAATCTGATTATCTTGGTATTTTAGATGAACAGACATCTTTTTCTAAAAATATCGCTTTTCCCCATGAAAATGCCACACCACTGCTGGTTTTATAAGATACTACGCTCAAGACTTCCTTGTAAATGACTTCCTAAAAGAGTGACAGGGTAGGGAGCTGCTTGTTTTTTTATTCTTCCATATGCATACTGCCTTGGGATATTGGCAATTATTATTTAAATCAAAAAAGAAACAACGAATAATGTACATCATTTGTCATTGTATCCTTCCTTGAATAAATTACAAAGTCACCAGTGAGAACCCCATTTTGGAAGTAATGTAACAGTTCATTCTGTGCGTGAACAGGTACTGATTTTCAGCAGCAAGAACAACTCCCTTGTCTCCTGTATATATCTATATCTCTATATCTTTATATCTCTACATATCTATATCTATATCTAATCTATATCTATATCTATATCTATCTATATGTAATTAGTATATACCTTAAAACGACCATGAAACTCTAGTATAACTTATATGCTTTTAGACACACCCTGTTATGCTATATTCATTCATGTGGTTTTGTTTTTGGTGGTATTTTTCAACACTGCATGCACCACTGTTTGAAGAGGTTGCAGGTGTAGTGGTCTTGGATTGGGATGTAGATGAAGACTGACCTTTCGGGAGATGTACTAAAGCACTTGGTTGCAAATTCTCTCCTCTCTAGACCAGTGGTTGGCTAACTGTGGCTCGCAAGCCACCTGTGGCTCTTTGGCCCCTTGAGTGTGGCTCTTCCTAAGCCTTAGGAGTACCCTAATTAAGTTAATAACAATGTACCTACCTATATAGTTTAATTTTAAAAAATTTGGCTCTCAAAAGAAATTTCAATCGTTGTACTGTTGATATTTGGCTCATGTTGACTAATGAGTTTGCCGACCACTACCCTGGACTGTTACATTTGGGCCTGATTAGCCATGGCTCTCCCACCTGTGAGTCTCCCCCACCAGAATGGTAACTGGCACATCCTAGGTTCTCAGTGTCATTTCAGTGACAAAGGTTCTGACCGGCCTCCTCCCAGGTGTGCCCCCTCTGGCAGATGTGTGTGGTGTCAGCTTGTCTCTTCCTAAAGACCTCTGTTGAGCACAAACTTACCACCTTGGATAATGGTGACACTGGTATCATTTCTTAGCACCCAGTGGTTTAGCACACAAATCGGTTGCCCTCAGAAGAGAATGGCCACAGAGAAGGCAGATCCGGAGACAAAGGGGGGGACAAAAGTGAGGGTGTTGACTTGGGGGGTGGGGACAATGTGGATGACATCACCCTCTTGGCATTTCCAGTAGGATCTGGTGCTCCTGTCCTGGAAATGATAGCTACATAATGTGACTGACAAATGGAGAACAAATTGATTGAATAACTTTTAAAAAAATCAAGATGACTCTGTGCCCATAACTCAGAGCAAATATCCACTGACGTTGGGTGGCAATCTACTCCCCAGTTGAAATGGATTATTAGCTCTTCTTGGTTTAACGGAATTAAATTCCATTTATTTATTCCATTAACTAAATACTGAATGATGTGAAAGAATTGGTGCTTTCAAGAAGAACTTCAAATATGCCCCCAATTAAGGTACATTGAAGAGAAAGAGCGGGTTCTGAAATTTCTTCTTCAAGGCTCCTGCCTTGGACATCAGTCCTCGCCCTGCGGGAGCACTGTGCCCGCCTGGCACAGCATGGTGGTTGTAACGAACCTTTACTTAAATAAAATAGGGAACTTTGAGAAGTGCAACTCTGGTCTGTTTTTAGTTTTTTTTAAAAAGCCTGTACCACAGGTTTTATTTGCAGCTTCATGAAAACATTTACAGAGTGTGGCTTGCTCACAATTTATTCCAACTGTGGTGCTTTCTCAGGTATTTTCTCTTTATAAATTTAGGAAGTGAAACAGAAACATGTGCTGCTGTCCAGAGCCACATGGCCACTGGGGTTTGGAGGTTCCTGCCAAAGATCAGTAGGGATAGTGGATATTTTGGCATCAGCACGTCTACTGAGAAGCCACAGAGCCAGGGATGTCAGAACTTGCTTGTCAATGCCCTCCATTGCCTGCCCTTCGGTTGGTGACAGGGGCCAAGGGCCCATTTTTGGGGTGACTAACTCCAGCCCCAAAGCCTCCGGCTGTTATGTGGAAAAGCCGCCCTCGTGGCTCCTGTGGTGGCACCCTCACCTGGTGAGCCGGGGTTGCCTGAGCTCAGCCCGTGGCCTCTCACTGATCCCTCAGAGGCACCGAGCCTTCGATGCACAGTGTACAGTACATTTAAAGTGTTCTATTCTGTTTCATTCTCTTTCTTACGTAGGACGAGAGGGCCGTCAACAGAGACAGGACTTTCTATGGTCTCTGGCTTCTGACATGATGGTGCTACTAGGGTCCTGGGAAACCCAGGGCGGGAGTCTCACGACGGGTCAGGCCTGTGCCCGCAGTGCCCCAACTGCCCTGAGTAGTGGTGAGGTAGGGAAACATTGCCTTAGTCTGAGCAACCCTGAGGCCCCCCCGCCACCCACCCAAGCAAAAGCAGAGCCTGACACTGAGCTGTGTGCAGGGTGTTTATTAGGGAAACTATCCAGGGACCTAATGAGAGCCTGGCCACCTCCAGGCAGCCAGGATGTCCCCCCGTGAGGACGTCCTGCAGTGAGGACTCAGCCCTGCTGCCACACCGGCATCACCCCCATTCCATCCAAGTCCATCTCCTAAGGAAGATGACAGCTACCACGTGCAGCCAGCCCCTCTGGGTAATACAAGGCGTGTTGGTGGTGGTGAGCCTCCCTGCCCACGCCCATGCCCATACCGCAGGTGCCATCCTCCTGCTGCTCTCACTGTGGGTCTCCTTTCTCCCCCTGTTCCTCCCAGGCACGGAGCACCTGGGGCCGCCTTGTAGAGAAAGGAAAAGATCCAGGGCTTTTTACACATCATCTTGGGTACAGCCGAGCCAACCAGGCTGTAACACCAGGCATCACACTGGTGCCAGAGGGACTGTGAGCCTGCGTTGTGGTCTGCGTAGTGTTTGTTGGGAAGGGAGCCACTGCTGGCCCTGCTACCTGTGGAGTCCCATGGAGACAGGCTCCTGCTAATGGGGCAAAAGTCAGAGAAATACAAGGGAAGGGCCCTGGGACAAGGAAGGCAGATGGCTTGATGCCAGCCTCCCGGGTTGCACACGCTCTTGCCTAACCTTTCGGGGCCTCTGTTCCTTCCTCTCAAACAATACTAATGATATAAGACTGCCTCCTTCCCGATGGACTCCCTGGCTTTTCTTTCTTTTTTCGACTCAGAATGTCTTATGTTTGAAAGAGCTCTTGAAAGGAAACGAGATGTAATGTTCAGCCATTGTCATTATCGGGGCTGCTTCAGGCTTTCAAAGGAGATGGGACCTCTTTCTTCAGAGGGAGCTCATCCCGCTGCCACTGGGACTGTGTTGACAATCGGCCAGGTTGTGTTCTCTTGTAGGCAAACCTCTTCCTGAGGTGTCTCCTGAGGCAGCTGCCCCTGGACAGGAAGCTCCTTTGAGCCATTGAGAGGCTTTGGGCTTCCTGGTCAGGGAAGCTAGACCTGTCCGTGCCAGGACATTGGTCACCCAGCAGGACCTGGCAGATGACATGCAGACTCCAGTCACGCTGGTCAGAAATCCAGACACATTCTAGAGGAGTAAGTAAACAGGGGCCGGGGAGTTTAGGAAGAGTGGGTTGTGGGTCTGAGGAGACAGGGACTTCCCCACCTGGAACCACAGGAGGGCCTGTTGCAAAGGGGCGGGTGCTGAGGTTGGGTGGGAGATGAGGGGGTGGGCAGGCTGGTTCCTCCTGAGGCCTCTCTCCTTGGCGTGTAGACAGACAGATGCCCTTTTCCCTGCATCCTCACATGGTGGTCCTTCTGCATGTGTCTGTGTCCTAATCTATTCTCTTCATAAGGACACAGTCATATAGAACTAGGGCCCACTATGACGACTTCATTTTACCTTCATTACCTCTTTTAAGACCATGTCTTCAAAGACAGTCCCATTCTGAGGTCCTGAGGATTAGGACTCTACCTATGAATTCAGGTCCCAGAACAGCCCACAACAGGCTGTGCTATTCCTGACATGAGGCAGGTGGGTCTGGCAGGCAGCGTGGACAGGACAGTGGACTGGAGGGACGTTTCTGGGGTGTGCAGCAATGCTAAGTCAGAGATCAGAGACTGCGCAGACAGGAGAACAAGACCCATGTAGGAGAACTCTGGGAAGTCATATTTTAACAGGCAAAGAGGGTTTCTAACTTTTCTTTATAAGTGATTAAGCTGAATTGGTTTTGTGGATGAATTAAGATTATTGATAGAGCAGAATGAGTCAATAGCAGTAACACCCTAATAAGTAGTGTTAATTAATTCCCCCCTCATGGTGCAGCTTACCTGGGATTAGATTTTATGAGCAAAGCAATTCTGCTGTTTTTTTTCTTAAAAAGAAAGAAAGAAAGAAAGAAAGAAAGAAAGAAATGAATATATTCCCCTGGTGGCTTGAGAAGCCGCTATAAATGGACTAGAGGCCCAGTGCATGAAAATTCATGCACTGGAGGGGGGTGTCCCTCACCCCAGACTGCACTGTCTCCAATCTGGGACCCTTCGGGGGATGTCTGACTGCCGGTTTAGGCCCGATCCCTGTGGGCCTAAACCGGCAGTCAGACATCCCTCTCACAATCTGGGACTGCTGGCTCCCAACTGCTCACCTTTCTCCTGCTTAATCACTCCCTAACCACTCCCCTGACAGCCTGATTACCTCCTAACCACTCCCCTGACAGCCTGACCACCCCCAAACTGCTCCCCTACCAGCCTGATCACCCTCTAACCGCTCCCCTGCCAGCCTGATCACCACCTAACCACTCCCCTGTAGGCCTGATTGACATCTAACTGCTTCCCTGTCGGCCTGGTCGCCCCCAACTGCTTCCCTGCCAACCATCTTGTGACCACATGGGGGTGGCCATCTTGTTCAAGGGTGTGATGCATATTACTGTTTATTACAGGGATCCTCAAACTATGGCCCGCGGGCCACATGCAAATACAAATATTGTATTTGTTCCCATTTTGTTTTCTTACTTCAAAATAAGATATGTGCAGTATGCATAAGAATTTGTTCATAGTTTTTTTTAAAACTATAGTCCGGCCCTCCAACGGTCTGAGGGACAGTGAACTGGCCCCCTGTTTAAAAAGTTTGAGGACCCCTGCTATATAGGATAGAGGCCTGTTGCACGGGTGGGGGCTGGCTGGTTTGCCCTGAAGGGTGTCCCAGATCAGAGTGGGGGTCCCGCTTGGGTGCCTGACCACCCTGGGTGAGGGGCTGATGACTGTTTTCAGCTGATCACACCCACTTCAAAGTGGGGGTCCCCACTGGGGTGCCTGGCCAGCCTGGATGACAGGCTGATAGCTGTTTGCAGCTGGTCACACCCCCTTCAGGGTGGGGGTCCCCACTGGGGTGCCTGGCCAGTCTGGGTGAGGGGCTGAGGGCCGTTTTCAGGCTGGCGGGCGACTGAAGGAAGGGTAGCGAAGTTACGGTTAATTACCATGTTTGTCTATTATTAGATAGGATGTATAGAAGAAGAGACATATAGGGGTGGGCAAAAGTAGCTTTACAGTTGTTCATATGGAAAAAGACATGCAGGTTATAATTATTACAATAGCTTTATTGACTCAAAAAAATGTTATAATGGCATGGTAAACCTACTTTTGCGCACCCCTGTACACATGTAGTGCAACAGGTGTCTTTATATTTGTACGGCTAGATAATTTACATCTATCTGTCTCTGTCATATGGACGTGTACAGTGTTGGTCCCACCACGTATTGTGCAGCAGGATGCAAACTGGCCTCCCCATCCTGGTTTTCCTGACCCCCTTGCTCCCGGATACGGTGACCCTTTGAGGGGAACCAGCCACCTCAGAGCATGTAACCACATCCAGTCCCCAGGAACCACAAAAGGTCATTGAATTTAGAACACGCATTTTTTTTCTCCCTGATGCAGTTTTCATCTTCACCTGAGAACACGGACAGTAGCAATTACTAAATGGACTGCCACGCCTGCATTGAAGCTCAGCTGGACCCCATGGCCCAGCCCCTGACCCCTCGGCACGTGGGACAGTATCCTCATCATTCCCATGACTCTGGTCAGATG
>NW_006286673.1:2899898-2905884 GCF_000327345.1 Myotis davidii | reverse complement strand
CTGTTAGGGTTGTGAACGATCAGCTGTGGCCCCTTTGAAAGCACGCCCCAGTGTACGGACCGGACCTGTTATTTCTCTGTTGTCCATAGACACCACTCTGTGCCTCTCTGAATCATATCACTCTTTCTCTTGGCTGCTGCCGGATCCCGTCTATCATCATGAAGTAATTGCTGGTTGCATTTTAATAAAAAGATAGGCGATTTGTTAGAATTACACAATGGTGGCTTCATGCCTTAGGTCACCACTGACCAAGCCTACTTCCAGAGAGGTCACATTTCAGCATTAAATACTCCAAAAAGTTAGCCTCCCAGGAGGGGAGTGAAAAACGCCGCACTGTGAGATGGTGCCAGGGGTCACCGTGTTACAAGGCTGATAGATTCAGTACCTGACAGGGCTTCTAACAATGTGGACATGATCTGAAGCATGTACAGAGCTTTGCGTGTCACAGAGGGCTTTCCAATGCCATCTATTATTCGTCTTTATGATGGTCCAGGGCAACGTGTTTTAGATGAGAACATGCTGGCATAAGGAAATAAATGATCAAGAATGGAGTCTTAAAGAGCCAGCTCTGCTGCCCCCCAGGCTGTGAGTCTCCATTTCTGCACTGACCACAAGAAAGAGGAGACAGCCAAGACCCCCAGGGTGAGGGGACTCAGGTGTTGTTGGGACACAGGAAATGAGCTCGGCCGCGTGGCTGGACAGCCATGGAGTCTGGGGCTTCAGGAACTCCGACAAGTTGGCAGGACAGTCAGGATGGGCACAACGCCTGTTCTCTGATGCACTTGAACTCACTTTGCTTCCAAAACGACTGAGACTTTTTATATGTGAGGATCAATACAAGTCCATATTAAAAGTGTGTTTCAAATGGGGCATTGCCCTGATGCCCTGCTCCCTGGGAATTAAGTCACTCACCTCCTCTGTCAGGTGGTCACTGGGAACTTTCTGGGGACCTTAGTCTTTCAAGTAAAATCTGGAATCAACTTTGCCTGGACAAACCAGGAAAACAGACTCCCTCCTAAACAAATAACGCATTCCAGACTTCTCGATTATTTAATGTCCATTAAACAACATCATTATTATTACAGTGGAAGGAAAAAACGAATTGCCTCGATGTGATTTCTATTAAAAAAGTAGTTTGGGTTTGTGAGTTGTATAAAGGAATTCATAAAACGGCTCCTTTATTAACTTGTTAAAATGGGAAACAATAAACAGAAATGAAATACAATGTAATGAAATCAATACATAAGCTGGCGTATTTTTAATTATAACTTAAATTAACCAGCGTATCTCCTTCGTGGAAGAATTAATTTCTAAAACAAAATGAACTCTATAAAGTACACTCAATTACACTTGGGGATTGCAAATTTTCTGTCTGTGACACTCAAAAGATTTTGTTTTAAATTCTGGTTGAAATTATCGTAACAATTTGTATACTCATTTCCCCTAACAAGAAAGGGTTCTCACCTGCCTTCTTGTTTACACATTATTTGGCTGTAAAGTTGGAAGTTGGTATTCCCCTAAGCAATGTGTATGTATGTGTGTGTGTCTATATATATATATATATATTGATTTCAGAGAGGAAGGATGGAGAGATAGAAACATCAATGATGAGAGAGAATCATTGATTGGCTGCCTCCTGCACGTCCCCTACTGGGGTTTGAGCCCACAAGACAAACCAGCTGGGGGCTAAGCAATGGTTTTGACCACAAAAATATTAATGGTTTCTGGCATGAAGGCGGGTGAGGAGCAGCCAAGTTCCTTGGACCCTCAGGGAGCCTTTTGGCAGGAGAACAAAGTGCTGGAGCTTCACCCCATCACCCAGAGAACAGCTCAGTTTTATTTGTTTTAAATATATGACTTTCTTGCTTACCCTGAAAAAATAAAAAATATATTTGGAAATCACTGGGTCTACAGGGCTGATGATCTTTACATAGTTAGGTTTCAGCCAGAAGAAAAAGTGAAGGTTGCTCTATTCTATGTGAACTTGGTTACAGGTTTGGTGCACCTGCTAATTGTTTTTGCTCTACCTGATCCTGGGTCCTCACAGAGCAATGCAGAGGAGCATGGGCTCAGGACAAACACATGAAAACTGGTACCAATATCTTTCTTGTCCCTCAGCTGAAGAATTTGAAATCAAGCATCTCTCTGTCTCTTTTTTTTTGTGCTACACACTATTAGGACAAGGAAAAATTAACCTAGCTCCAGTAAATCTTTGCTTCTGAATGAAAGACTGAGCCAAGGACAGTAGCTACTTATTAAGGCGGCACTGGCTCATCAAGGCTCCTGCCTGGTGTGCCAACCATGCCTAATCTCTTCGGCCATACACTCTGCCTGATCCTGTCTGCTTGGTGGCTTTGTAGGCCCTAACTTACAGTCGGGAAGTCCAGGTCCTAAAGTCCTAAAACACTCGAATTTTCCCATTTCAAGACTCTCCAGACACCATGTCTTCTATTCGGCAGTAGGTCAGATAAACTCAGCTTCCTTTGATCACCAAGTCTTTTTTGTGGTCTTTTTGGGGAGTCAGAAATCCATACCAGAAACCTGATAGGTCAATAAATGTGTCCACAGGTGTGGGCTGTCCTAAAAAGTCCGACTCGGTGAGATGGAGGGACATAAGGTGAATTGTAGTGTTTCAGGATTGACCAAACGCAGGCTGTTGGTCAAGGACTTGGCATTTCCCAAAAGGGCTTTGCAGTAAAAATCTCACTGGATGAAGGTAAAAAAGATCTTCCACACCTGAGGCCATGATAGAAGAGGCAAACAGTGCAAGGGATGCCTGAAGTAACAAGAATGCAAGTGTGACAGTTGGGGAATTAAAGGACAAAAGCAAAAAGACAGAAGTAAACAGAATGAACATAAATGTCTGTATTTGGGCTCAAATTCAATTGCAAATATTGCATGTGGGTGATCTGGTTTGATGAAAGTTTGAGGATCAGGTGAGAAGATAAATGTGGACCAGTGAGCAGTGCTCTGTTCAGAGGGGAGCCAACCTCAGGCTGCTTGATGGAGCCCATGTGGGAACCATGTGAGACCTATTTGCTTTGTCCCGATTAGCTTCAGAGGGCTTGTGATAAAGCACAGACTCCTGTCTGACCCCCACCTCCAGTTCTGACTCAGTTAATCTGGGGTGGGGTCTGAGAACTGCAGACAGACTAATGATGCCCAGACCTCTCCAGGCCCAGGGTGGTCCAGGTGTTTGTTCTATGTGCCGTTGTCCAGGACCCCTGAGATGATGGGACCCTTTGTAGGACTGGGCTGGTGAGTACTGTGCCCTGAGCTTTGTGGAGGACACACGGGAGGCTGAGGTTATTGGTGGCTTTTCCCGTCATGGTCAGCCCTCTGGTCAGTGTGGGTAGGCTCCTTCCCAGGGACCAGGGATCCCTGAAGATTTAGCGGGAGAGATAATATCACTTCGGGAGGAAAGAGCTTATTAGTACAGTAAGCACCTGAAAAAGTTATCAGCCCCGAACTAAATTCTTTTGGCAGATAACTTCACACTCGTCTGTGTCTTATGTAACTCTTCTGGCTGTCAAACTGGAGCTGCAATGATGCAAGGGTATTTCTCTTTATCATTTGTCCCACGTAGTCTGAATATTTGTAGGTTCTAAGGCACAAATTATTAATATGGTTCTATAAGCTCGACACTGTCTTCCTTTCTTTCAAATTTGAAATTCTGCTGAGTTCTGAAACACTTCAGAGCAGGGATGGTAGGCGACGGATGTGGCCTCACCAGAACCAAGTGACCATCAGTCCGGCCATCCACATCAAATAAGGGGAACAGGGCCAGTGAAACGTGTCATTAAAGATCCACATCGCACCAGCAGCCAGGGTATTTGGTTCCCTCTAAACTCTTCCTTCCTTGGCTTCAAATCCCAGTGGCCCCCAGCTCTTCTATCCACATTGGTTGATCAACTGCCTTTGAGTTGAAAGCTTTCCCACCTGAATCCTCATCCTCTTGTCTATCCCCCAACCTTGTTTTAGATGATTCCTCAACCTCCTGCCTGGGTTGGAGGAACCTTGTCTGTAAGGCGCTATGGATGCAGATTGAGCCTTGATGGGGTGGGGTGAGCCCAGGATGGGTGAGTGTGGTGGGATAGAGGCATTTTCCTGACTCCCGGAGACAAGCTGTGTGTATATGTGACTGCAAATGTCTACCTTTGTGATCATGTGTCTAAAGCTGCTTTTAGACACACAGGGAACTGGCAACAATGGCGTTCTTCTTTCTTCCCTCCTAAAAGTGCCCCTTCATCCCCCCCACCGGTGTTCTGTTCCTGCTAAGCAGCTAAAGTGCATTTATTAGTGGATACATGGTACACAGGTACTCAGGGCTCCCAGGCAGTGGGGTTGTGTTTGGTGCAGGGTTCTTTCCTGGAGCTTTCTGGGATCATTCCAACACCTGGCAGGTTGGCATTGCTCCCTTCATATCTTTAATGTCTGACCAATCAACAGAGCACGCTCTTTGTTTGCCATTTTCTCTTCAACATTAAATGAACCTCCAATCTCTGTCTCCATCTCTCTCTGCCATACACACACTCTCATCGGGAACCCCACCCACCTTGTTTGATGAGACAGCGCTATGCTTGTCCAACATGATCCCATGTCCGCCTCTACATGGAAAACTCCCTAGGGCAGAAACTTGGTTCAGCATAATTTCATCTATTATTCAGCTATCTCTGTGTGGCTCTGGTATCTTGTAAGTGGTAAATTATAATGAAAGAAAACCTGCTCTTCAGTTAGTCTTGGAAAATGCAAGATCAAATTCTTCCAGCCCAACATATTGCCCCCCTTGCTCATGAGCACTCACCAGAGAGAGGGGCGCTCTGAGCCCCCTGGGAAGGGGTCTTCTGTCTCTGTCTAACCCTGTATGTGAGCACTTCACACCCTCTTGTCTTCCCCAGATTCTCCTATTGTTGTGGGATCACTTGCAGTAAAGTTGAGATCCTGTTTAGGAAGGCTGAGGAGAAAAGGCTGAGAGCTTCAGACAGTGAGGTGAGGGTGGGGGGAAGGGGGAGGGTAATAAAGTCCTCCTGACAGTAGCCACACACTCAGACTCCCCTTGGTTCTAATACAGGTGAACCGCCCTTCCAAGCCAGTTTTCAATTTCTTCCTGTCTCACCACGTAGCTCCTGCTCCCTTCTCTGCTCTGCCATTTCCCTCTCTGTTTCAACACAGGGTTGGGCCCACTGTGTGTATTTAATAGCCTCAAATGTATTTAATTTACCTTAAGCATCCTTTAGGTAATTTGCAATTAGATATAAAAATAGTGACAAAAATAAAGAATTTAATACTTTCTCGTGTATGTTCTATTTCGGTTAAATAACTGAGAAGTTAAAAGGAAGAGGGTTCTGTATTTTTAAGAGTTTGAAAAAGTCCTCTTTCAGTTGATTGATTATCCATTTACTTATTACTGCCGGGTTTCTCAGAAATGTCAACATGTAAATGTGAATGAGTTTTTTTTCCATACTTGTTTGACAAAGCGCCCCCCTCCCTGTTGGCGTGAATCCACGTGCCCTCTCCTTGGGGTACGTGGGTCTCCCGGGGACGCAGAATAAACCTTTTCCTTTCCTTTCTTTTCTGATTCACTGGAGTCTCTATTTCTTGCGCCGCCTCCTGAGCCACCTAACCTAACAGTATAGTACTTGGTGGAACAGTTTGGGAAAAATTCACAATTACCCTTGCCTGAGAGTATAGTTTCACAACATTCAAAATGCTGAACACATCCTAAAAAAACTCCAACTGGATGAGGTGGAGAAAGGGTAGGACATAGAATCGTGTGCAGTGGGCTTGGGCATGGACGTTGACCTGTTCACTGCACAGTTAGTATCACTTATTTGCTGCCTCATATGCACATATTTTTTAAAAAATATATTTTATTGATTTTTTACAGAGAGGAGGGGAGAGGGATAGAGAGTTAGAAACATCGATGAGAGAGAAACATCGATCAGCCGCCTCCTGCACACCCCCACTGGGGATGTGCCCGCTACCA
>NW_006286673.1:2873537-2899702 GCF_000327345.1 Myotis davidii | reverse complement strand
CGCCAGAGCCCTCAGCCTCCAAGAGCTGGAGCTTTCCACCACGTTTAGTTGGAAGGGATTTTGGCATGAATGCCTGCCAGGAGCTGATGCTGCTAATTACTTGTTGAATGGCCCAAACTCTCCGAGTAGGCTGAACACTACACAGTGGAGGCTCCAAACACTTGTCAACACCCCAGCGTGCCAGCACTGGAGCACTGACAAAAAGTTAATAGTACCTTTAATGCTACTGGAAACCTTCACTCATCTTCTTGGTAGACCAGAAGACTCTTTTTCTTTTTAAATTATTGTATTTTATTTTTTAAAATTAAATTTATTAGAGTGACATTGGTTAATAAGATAAAATGACTTCAAGTGTACATTTCTATAATACATGACTAGTATATGGCATTGTGTGCCCACTACCCACAGTCAAATCATCTTCTGTCATCATATATTTGGCTACCTTTACCCTTTACTATGCCCTGCCCCCTTTCTCTCTGGTGATACTGTTGGCTGTGTCTATGAGTTTCAGTTTTATATCTCACAAGAGTGAAATCCTATGGCTCTTAGCTTTTTCTGACTGATTTATTTTGTTTAGCTCAGTATTCTCAAGGTCCATCCCTATTGTTGCAAATGGCAGTATTTCGTATTTTCTTATGGCTGAGTAATATTCATCTATCTATCTATCTATCTATCTATCTATCTATCTATCTATCTATCTCTATATCTATTTTACATCTTCATTATCCAATCACCTATCAAAGGACACTTGGTTTTTTCCATGTCTTGGCCCCTGTGAATAATGCCACACTGAACATAGGGGTGCATATATCTTTGTAAATAACTCTGTTTCAAAATTAGCATTTTAAGCAAATGTAAGGCACTGGAGCAAGATCAAATGAGAGTGTTGGAAAACATTTTAAAAGCCTCAGATATTTTGTAGCCAGTTGTATGAGTTTAGGTCCTGAAAACCATGTAAGAGAAAACTCACAGAATATTAAAATTAGTGTTCACATCACTGAACCCCTTCATTGTATGGGGTGAAACCAAGGTCCCAAAGTGTGAGTTTCCTGTGATCAGGCTGGTTTGTTCATTTATTCACTCACTCAATAAATATTAATGGGACATCTACCATCTGCTCAGTGTCTGCTAGGATCAGGTTGAGGGGCAGAATTTGAAGATGTATAAGAAACAGTCTTTTCTCAGGGAGTTGGTAGTTGTGGTAACTTGTTCACACTCACACACACTCAGCAAAAAAAGCACAGGGTTCCAAGTGGGGTCGGGATACCGCAGAAGAGCTAAGGCCTGGGAATAGCGATACATTTGTCAAGTAAAGGAGGTTTCCGGGGGAAGATAATCTTTGAGCTGCCTTTTAGGAAATGAGTAGAAGTGTGCAAGGTGGAGAAGAGTGGCTTTGAACTTACAGGAGGACTGTATTTAAAGTCAAGAAATGTGTTTGAGAAGGGCCTGTCCACAACTGACCCACGATGGTGAGACGGGAGGGTCCTGGAGAAGGAAGAGAGTAAGGGCGAGTCCAGCAAGGCTGCAGGCTTTCATGAGGCAAGGCTTGGGGCAAAATGAAAGGTTCTGGACTGGGCTCAAACTTCAAATTGTCTAAGAATGTTTGGGATAAATTAATTCCGTCAGATTTTAGTAGACAACACTGTGGGCTTAGCAGGGAGAGATGGGCTGAGATGGCCCGGCTGGAAGCCCTTACTATAATGAGGGTGGGAGACAGAGGGTCTAAAGTCAGCTGTTCCTATGGGAAGAGTCTTTCCCCCCACAATTCAAGTTATCTGATGGTTCTGTGAAGACTCCCGAGGGAAAGTAGAAGACATACACAGGTTGGCACCTGTTCTCCCCAAGGGTCACAGTCCAGCCAAGAAGACAACATTACGCCAAGTGAAGCATGTTAACATTTAGGTACTAAGAGTAATGGGCTTCAAAGTTGGCTATTATGAAGATTAAGTGAGAAAAAATATAAAATGATTAGTGTAATGGATAACCAAAGAGGACACAATAACTAGTGCTAGGTATTAATATGGTTATTGTTGTCATTATTATTATTATTGCTAAGACTACAGCCTCACTCACAATCCTATATGTAATGCATGCATGTGCCCCAGACATAGTCGTTGATGTAGAAGGTATTGGATGATGTAAGTTTGGGAAGGGTGTGCTTCTGAGGTGACTTTAATTAATATTTTAACACACTATCATGGTCCCATAACAAACATCTGTTCTTGAAAGACGTGGCCCTCCCTAAAAATCACAGCAATTTACTCTAAAATCCAAGCAGAAAGATGGATGACTCATGAGCTGTCTTGTCAAGTTATACGTACTTGATAATAATAACAGGAGCAATGAGTTAATGTAATGCCACACTTTCTCCCACCAGGTGGATAACACCACTGGTGGCAGGAACAGCGGCTCTTATCAGTCCATTACTGAGGAGGCTGCTAGATTTGGAACAGCTCGTGCCCCAATTTCTGGTTAATATGTTAAGTATCTGGACAGATGCTGTCCTATGAAATTTACATGGTAGAATTTATTTATTCTATCACTAATTGTGTCCACATATGTGTGTATCAGTAGATGCACACAAGCATACATAGGGGGTTATGGGGACTCTGACCCTTGGGGGCTGATAACCTAGTGAAGTCAGGTGAGGAAAGAACAGGGCACTGTGATGCAGACTAGACAGGGAAGTCCAGTCCACCTGCTGGTATGCCATATGTAACGAAGCAGCTGAGATCAGGAATCACAGGAAATGCATCTGCCCACGGACAGGAGCTACACTTTGAGGATATGCCTATTAGTTGGTTTTGTGTTGGTTACTCACTCATTAGCAACGCTTATAGGAACTGGCACAGGCAACATCTCAGGACTGATGGAGTCCTGTTCTACGATCCAGTGTTATTGCAGACACCTAACATACGATAGACATTACGATTCAAGCAGGGAGCAAATACCTAACTGCAAGCTGACAGATGTCCTGGCTTAAATGAGGTTTATTTCCAACTTCTACCTAATGACTGCATGTCTTGGGGGCAAATTCATGATTTTTCTGCACCTTGGGTTCCTTATCTACAATGCCAAGATATTAACGGTGCTTCTATCACAGGTAGTTGTGAGGACTCCACAACAATCAATTTGAAGCACACAGCTTCCAACCAGGCTGGTTCGAAGTCCTGGTGACAACACAGTAAGAGCAGCAATAACACATTAATTTGAGCAGTGATGCCAGGATCCTATTCAGTCACAGGTTGTTGATACTAAATAGGATTTATTGGAGAAGTAATATCTGGGTGTGAGGCACCTGAAATACTCAGAAGCAAACCAGACAGGTTTCCATGGCCTGCAGACTGACTGGGAGAGCACATTTGCCTATTTCATTCCTCCTTGAAACTCCTTGTGTTGTTTCCAACTTCGCAGAGAGTCCTAGATGTGGTTCTGAACATGAGGCAGGGCCACCTGAGCTCAAGGCATCAGTGACCAAATGGAGAATGTTGTGATATGACAGGTGGGTATCATCAGCTGGGTGCCAGGTAGGTATTAGGTAGGTAACATGTGGATATCTTGTGGGTAAGGAGTGAGTATCAGGTGAGTATCAGGTGGGTATCAGATGGGTATTAGATGAGCATCAAATAAATATCAGGTAGGTATTATTAGGAGGGTGCCAGGTAGGTATTAGGTGGGTACCAAGTAGGTAATAGGTGAGTATCAGGTGGGTAACAGGTGAGGATCAGATGACTATCAGGTGGGTATCAGGGGCATGTAAGGTGGGTGTCAGATGGATAACAGGTGAGTATCAGATGGCTATGTATGAGTGATCATCTGAACAAAGCCAAAGTCAGCAGCTTGCTCCTTTGTGATCTGATTCTAAGCCTCCTTTTTGTCTACTTCTCTCACCACCATACATATCTTCTGCAGTATGGTCTCATTCACTGTCCCCTAAGCCCTGAATGACTTTCCCCATCTCAGCCTTACCCAATGCTATCCACTTTTGAAACATGATTTAAAGACTACTTCCTTCATAAATACTTCTGCCCTCTCTGCAGTATGGAAGCGATAGTCCCTGCTTCTGAAAACCTCACAGCATCTAACTTCTCTCTTGCTATTTTATATGTTTTGTATTTTGTTTATATTATATGTATTTATGCTATATTTATAATATAGTTTATATTTAATGTTATTGCATACACCTAAGTACTTATAACATTTATATTTATGTTATGCCTAATGACATTTTACATTATATAACACTAGAGGCAGGCCTGGTGCACAAAATTTGTGCACTTAGCAGGGGGTGTGTGTGGGGGGTCCCTCAGGCTGGCCTGTGCCCACTCACAGTCTGGGAGCCTTCAGGGGATGTCTGATTGACAGCTTAGGTGGGGAGCGGGCCTAAGCCAGCAGACAGATATCCTTATCACTGTCACAGAGGCGGGAGAGGCTCCTGCCACCGCAGCTGCGCTTGTCAGCCATGAGCCTGGTGCTCCCCCCAGTCATTCCACCGTTCAGTCGATTTGCATATTACCCTTTTATTATATAGGATTATGTAATATGTAATATTATATAATATATAACACTGGAGTCATGGTGCACAGATTCGTGCACTGGTGGTGTCTCTCACACCAGTGCACGATTTGGGCTGGGGAGGGACTGCGGGAGGGCTCCAAGGTGTGTCCAGCCCATCTCACCCAGTCCCAATTGGCCAGACCCCAAAAGCAAGCTAATCTATATAACCAGTCAAGCGTCTGATCCCTGGTGGTCAATTTGCATCATAGCCATTGGTTGAGCAGTCAAAAGAACAGTAGGACACTTAGCATGTTAGGCTTTTATTATATAGGATTATATAATATAATTACTTTGCATCATAGTAATTATATTATACTAGAGGCCCAGTGCATGGGACTCGTGCACTGGTGGGGGGCATGGCCTGTGGGGATTGGCCTGCTGTAGGAGCGCTGCTCATCCAGGTCAGCTGAGTGGCTGTGGACCTGCCCCCTGAGAGGCTGTTCCTGCTGCGAGAGCAGCTGCTCATCCCATTCAGCCAAGCGGTGCTCCCACTGTGGGAGTGCACTGACCACCAGGGGGCTCCTCCTGCATCTAGTGTCTGCCCCTTGGTGGTCAGTGCACATCATAGGGACTGGTCGACAGTTGTTCTGGTCATTCCACTGTTCGGTCGCTGGGCTTTTATTAGATAAGATAATTTTACTTTGCATCATAGTTTAAAGCCATGGACTTGGAATTAAATTCCATGGACATGTACCCTGGCTCCCCGATGGCTTCCCCATGCTCATTGAGTGACTTTGGATTTCCCTGTTATTTTAGGTCTCAGTTTTCTTATAATTTAGGGACTGCTGTGTCCTCCATCAGATGGGACTGTCAAGAGGACTGGGGTATTTTCCTGAAGCCCCTTGCTCAGCCCTTTCAGTGTTAGTTCTGGTCTCCCACAGACCTTCAGCCTCCTGAGCACGGGAACAAGGCCTGTGACTTCACAAAGCTGGGCCTGGGTCAGCCCTGTACACAGGCGCTGAGCTAGTGAGTGACTCACAGGGCCAGAGCCTGGCTGGTACCAGGGACTCTGGCAGTTCATGAGGACCCCACCCCGAATGCCAGCATCAGTAGGTGCTGCCTGTGTTTTGGGGACCATCCAGATATCTTCCAAAGACATCTTTAGAAATGGTTGTTAATGCAATCCTCATAAATCATAGTCAGCAAGAAAATGGAGCTAATGACAAGAAAAGAACAATTACCAGGGAGGTCTCATTCCTTCCTAGAAACCCAGACCTTAGAGGAAACATGGGTGTCCCTCATTGAGTGCACGGGCCTCAGACAAGCCCTTCCTTTGAGGAGGGCTCAGGAGCTGTGGGAGGGACTGCTCAGGGGAACCAGTGTTCATTGGTCCCGTGTACAATGAGGACTGGAAAGATCTCAGGGAAGACGCAGCACAGGGCTGTGAGAGCCTGGGTGGTCCACCACCTCCTTCTGCTGTTTGGAGGGGAGTGGGGCTGGTCCTGGGGTAGAGCCAACCCCTCCACGCACAGTGGGCTCACACTCCTGGGACCCGGGGGTACTTAACCGCAGGCAAGCACTCCACTCCACGAGAGGTTCATTCTCAGGGTTCATTGTACCTCGTGTCACTCAAAATCAGGTCCATTCTGCCCTCCATCTATCTCTGCCTCAATTTCATTTTCTCAATGCTTCTCCCCCAAATTAGCTATTCCTCTCAAAACCCTTCTGCCGGAGAGCCACTCCCAGGGAAGACCCTGGGGAGATGGGGGAGGAGAAGCTGTGGTTTTCCTTCTCCTCTTGGCCTCATCTCTTGACATGCCGATTCTCCCTCCAGTGATGAATGAGGAGGTGCCCAACCTCTTTTGTCACTGAATGTTAAAATCCATCACCCTTGGGCTGGCTGAGGGCACTGATGGCACCACAATGCATGCAGCTGCCCTGCTATTGCTTTAAGAATGTGCCTGAGTGTTGCTGTCTGCACAATAAAACAACCCAGGTTGAGGCCAGGGTGAGGAAGTCAGATTCTAAGAGAATACGGCAACATCAGGGACAAAAGGAACGTCATTCTCTGGCTCCATGGGCCAGACGTTTGGTGCCAAACTCAGTCAGGGACTGAGGAGCAGCACTGAGTCAGACACAGCTTCTCCTGACTGTGTCCTGGTCTGTTCGGGCTGCTATAACACAACCACCACAGACCGGGTGTTTTATGAACAACAGACATTCATTTCTCACAGTCTGGAGCCTGCAAGTCCATGGTCAAGATTCAGTGTCTGGTGAGAGCTTCCCTCCTGGTTCAGAGACAGTCTTCTCACTGGGTCTTCACATGGTGGAAGGGGCCACGGGCTCTGGGGTCTCTTTTGTAAGGACACCAATCTCACCCTGAGGGCTCCTCCCTCATGACCTAATCACCTCCCAAATTCCCCACCTCCTAATGTCATCACACTGGGGGTTCGGTGTCAACCTATGAATTTGGGGATACAATATTCAGTCCATGGCTCAAATTTACTTGCTTCTAAATCCTACACCCAAACCAGGATAGACTTGTAGGTTTCCCATTAAATGTGGGTTAAAGGACTGAGCATTTCTGTTTGTGTAAAGAAAGTCCCCTAATGTCCTCTGATATTACTCTAATTAGGATGGTTTCCTTGGCTTCTAAGGCAAACCTGAGACTCACTAAGTAGGACACCATCAGCTTCCAAGGACCATGCTGGTGTGTTACTTATACTGCCACTAAAATTTCTGTAGTTTATAGTGTAATTCACACATATTCATTATAGGAATATATAGTGGTAAATATTATAATTGCATAAAATTTTAGAGTTATGATCAGTTATTCTAGCATTTTCAAATTACATAGTAACAAACTGAGCCCCAAAATTTCAATAATTAGCTTAATGACAAACCGTGGTATGACACAACCAGCCCCCTGTCAACATTTATTCTGAACTTTCCAGATAAATACCATTGTGTCAGCTACTGTAGGACCCAGGTAAATTCCATCCCCACTCCTAAGGAACTCGCTTTATAACGCAGTAGCAAAATTAGTAGTTTCTCTAGTTAGTATACACCCACGTTGTTTGCATTATCTCATCTTAATCCTTGCAAGAATTCTTCAAAGTTGACCTGATGCTAAAGGTTTAAGTTACTTCCCTGTGGGCTCCAGGCCAGTAGCTAGTGTTGAGATTTAACCTTAAAGCCCATGGTGTCAGCACTTTATCAACAAGGGAAACGGAGTTGATGGAGAATTATGCTGAGCTGTGTGCTATTGTGTTGTCTCTGCCACAACTTCTACAGATGTTTCTCCACCTGTGATGGGTTTCTGATGTTTCTCCACCTGCGATGGGTTTCTGATAGTGTGTATCAGGACATAATCCCATTGTAAATTGAAAAGATTGTTAAATCAAAAACGCATTTAATACTCATAACATATTGAACTAAGCTTAGCTTCGCCTACCTTAAACATGCTCAGCACTCATATTAGCCTATAGGTGGGCAAAAGCATCTTGCTGTCACTGCCCAGCTCAGGAGAGAATGTTGTACTGCATATCGCTAGCCCAGGAAAAGACTATAATTCAAAATTTCGGCTAAATGCATATGGCTCTTGCACCATCATAAAGTCGAAAAATTGTAAGTCGAACCATCGTGATTATTTACAGACTAGAATTAGAAACAGTAAGCACAATTTAGGAGGAAAAACACAGACACAGGTTTCATAGTGTTCTGAATCCTGTATATTAGTACTGCAATTTTGGGAAAGTCACAATCTTCTCTAAGACTCAGTTTCTTCTCTGTCAGGTAGGAGTGACTGTCCAGCTTACCAGCCTCACAGTGGTGAGAATGAAATCACACCTTATATTTTAATGTACTCATAATTAGTGGTCTTCAGCCATTACTACTATGTTTTTTTTAAAGCAGTCACAATCATTTGTTTATTTATTTATTTATTTATTTATTTATTTATAATCCTTGCCTGAGGATATGTTTTTTATTTATTTTAGAGAGAGGGAGACAGAAAAGAGAGAGAGAGAGAGAGAGAGAGAGAGAGAGACAGAGAGAGAGAGAGAGACAGAGAGAGACATTGATGTGAGAGCCACTGATTTCTTGCTTCTGGTATGCACCCTTGACTGGGGATGGCCCCATAACCTTTTGGTATATGGGACAACGCTCCAACCAACTGAGCAATCGGCCAGGGCAGAAATTAGAATAATTTAAAGGAAAAATCACACATTTAGAAATTGTTCCTTTAATTGATATTTACACGTCTCATCAGATAGTCTTGGAAGTGGAAATACTGAGATGTCACGATAGTCTGATAGCTATGGCTAATCTGGATTGGATTGAATGTTCTTGGGCCTCTGAAAACCTTCCCTGTAAGTCAGTTCCTCAAGGAAGTGGCATATTAGTGGAAGTCTGGGGGATATTTTGATAACAAAAGGGCAGGAAGAGTTATTTGAAATATGGACAGCAGTGTGACAAACCCTTTTAAAGTTGTTTTGCAGCTTTTGAAAATCTGATCAGATTAATGATGTTTTATTTTATTTTTTTTAATTTTATTTTTTATTACAAAGGGTATTACATATGTGTCCATTTTTTCCCCCCGCCCTAGACAGTCCCCTAGCCTCCCCTATTCCCCAGTGTCTTATGTCCATTGGTTATGCTTATATGCATGCATACAAGTCCTTTGGTTGATCTCTTACCCCGTTACCTCTGATTAATGATGTTTTAGATGCTCAATTTGCTTAGGACACCTCACGACCTTGTACAAGTGAATTCAGGACAGTTTCTCTACAGTGGGCAATGTGTTCTGTGCCTGTCTTGGTCTGTCCATGTTAGATAAGAGGTGAGGGGCACAGCACCTGCTTGTAGATGGTGCTCGGCACCCCTCCTCTCTTATGAAGTTTAACATTGCCAGCAAGGTGAGAAAAACATTTGAAACACACAAATGGGACTTCAGATAATGCTGAACTGTTTCTCACCAGCATTATACTGTGAAGTTTCCCAGTGGCCTCTGCAGAAGGATTTCATGCTGGGGCCCAACCCCAGCACGTCCAGGGGTTCCCCATAGGTGTGGACGGAGTCAGCGAAGAAGGAATGACACGGAGAAAGCGTTCAGTTGATCAGCAGCTTAGCCAGGATCTCCAGCCAAGTTCTCCAGCCAAGTTCTGGTCTGGATCTCCAGCGAAGTTCTGGTTTTGATCTCCAGTTACAGTGAGTAACTACCCGCCTGGCACTTAGTTAGGGGGTTTTATTCCCTCCCTAACTTCAGGGAAAAATCCCTACCTGGGGAAACAACCTTTCTCAGAGAGGTGACCTTGGTTAAAACACATAGTGCCAAGAAGGTGAGCAAACATATTAAGAACAGAATGCCATATATGCCAGGTCCCTTGAAACAGCAAGGATGGACTGGCTCCCGGCAATTTCACATGCAAATGTGCAGGTTGGATGATTCTGTAGTGTGTGTGTGTGTGTGTGTGTGTGTGTGTGTGTGTGTGACAGTGTTTCCCAGTGACCTCTCTAACTTCTGGGCATCCTGTTCAAAGGGGAAGCATTGGGCTAAAAACTGAGGGGAAAGGCCCTATGCTAAATGCTATCTCTGGCTTTTACAGCAAGGAAGAACTGCAATGCTTCACTTTAAAACAATGTCAGACAGTATTATTGCTGAAATCAAATAGACACACACATATACATATGTTTATATATACGTACACATATGTGCATAGACATGCATACATTTATGTATGCATGAACATACTTACTATAGGACATCAGGATATGCTGCCTCAAAAAGTGCCTTCTTGGGATGAGGATTATATTGAAAAAGAGCAGACACACAGGGGCTCTAGAAACAGAATAGCAGTCACCCTTTTGTAAGGATATTTGCATTTATAAAGGAAATCTCCATTTGTACGTCTGCCTACTTTTCTGTACCAGGAGAAGGATGGCTTTAGATAAGGAGACTCTCATTGGTTGAGAAGGCACCACTTACAACAAACCTTAGTCCTGTGTACTGGGCTTTTCCTGGTCCCCTCCCATGACTAGCCTCCCCCACGTCCTCCCCCACCCCCCGCCCGCCTTCTTCTTCCTCTGTTTTAGCTGAAGGCAGCATAGAAGCCCCAGTTCTAGACACCTCTTTCAGTTACTATTCTCTGAGTTTCTCCCATGTATATATGAGATAAGCAAGTTAATTTCTGCAACTTTTTAATCTGTTTTTTTTTTTTCTTACAGGACCCTAGCTGAGAACCTGGATAGAAGGAAAATATTTTTCCTCTTCCCTACAAAACACACACACACACTTATATTTCTTTAACGGTACAAGTCAAAAGTTAATTTTATAGTGGCAACTAAAATCATATTAAGAATGGAGCCGCAGTTTGCTGACCACTGGCCTAGGGGAGGCATATGAAAAGGGAAAAACAAGGATAGCCCATGGGTAAATCTGCATCTTTATGAGCAGCTTATAGCTAATATCCTTTCTGAAACAGCTTTGGGATGACATGTGAAAAACTGTGGCAAGAAATATTAATTGTATGCCTGGCTGGGGTAGCTCAGTGGTTGAGTGTCGACCTATGAACCAGGAGGTCATGGTTCAATTCCCAGTCAGGGCACATGCCCGGGTTGTGAGCTCGATCTCCAGTGGAGGGTATGCAGGCAGCAGCCGATCAATGATTCTCTCATCATTGATGTTTCTATCTCTCTCTCCCTCTCCTTTCCACTTTGAAATCAGTAAAAATATACTTAACAATATTAATTGTAAGCATTTGTTTGCTGAAACTCTTTTTTTCACATGGAAATCATAGTATAGTCTCTTTTTTTTAACATCAAGTAGAAAAAACTCACATAAATCTATTTTCTATAAATTTATTCTTACCTTTCATCAGTTTTTTTGAGCCTACTCTTCCTTAATAAAAAGACGACAATATATATTAAGGCACCAACTATATTATAGAATATGGTATATTTTACTTGGTTCTAAATTCAAAGGTTTCCTGATTACTTATAGTAATAAATTTGTTGAGAAAGTTTGTGTGCATTAAGCTCTAAATGCAACTACAATTTCCTTCAAATTTTATCATTTGTGCTGAAGAAGTATGGCATTTTTTATCTGTTCACTCTGCCATGCCTCCAATATTGTAGCTAAAACTCAGAGGACTGAGATAAGAAAAGGGCAAAATAGTATGGTCAGAGAATTCAGAAGGCATTTTCCCATGCAATTATTATTGTAATAGCAGAGTAAGCTCATTTATGTAATGGAGTTATATTAATAAATAGTATGTTAAATTTTCCTACTGGGAAAATAACTTAGAGATGGTGGAAATCTCATCTATATAAAACCAGGCTGAATAAGCAGTTTTCACACAGATTTCAAGGGGAAAAAACATGAGTTCTTGAGATTCTTTCCTCCTGTCTGGCAAATCCAGCTTTGTCTCCATGACCTGGAGGTCCCCGTGTGCCTCATCCTATCAGACAGTGATTTAGAGGGAATCTTCAGAGGTTTGCTGGCCACTAATTTAATCAAGTTTTTCTGATTAAATGCAGCTCCTATTTTAATTATGTCATTGCCCCTTGTATTAGAGACACTGGTGGGTGTGGGGGTGAAGGTGGTCCAGATGTCACTTGGGTGCCCTTTCTGTCTTATAAATCTCTGATTCTGGTTTGACAAAGTAAGCAGTCTTCCCTGAGGAAGCAGGTTCAATAAAATCTCCAGGGTGTTAGCCTATTTGGTGCAGAGATCTTCACCCTCTGGCAGTGGTGAAGGGTCTCCTGGGGGTGAATTTGAAATGCAAAGCTCGGGCCCCCACCCTTGACCTAAAACCCTGGGCCGGCCATGCCTGCAGGTGTTGAGGGCACCAGGTGAGGCCCTCATGGGGAATTACAGGCTCAGGAAGGGAGGGGGAGAAGGTGTGTGGCCTGTGAGAAATTGGGACTTTTAGCCAGGAGGCTGACTGGCTGAACTGGCCCCCTGCCTGCGCCAACACCAAGTCAGAGAGATCGCGGATGAGCCAATGGGTCCTGCCATTGCCAAGAGAGAGAGCAGAGTGGCCCAGGAGGCACATTTCCTTTCTGGCTGGGAATTTTTTCACTCCAAATCTATGGCTGAGAGGTGTTAGGAGAGACACCACAGAGGGTGCATCGGGATGCTTGGAGCTGCCTCGTGGCATTGAGAGGGAGAAGATACATGCAGAAACCGCCTTCCACTTGGAAACTGGGGCTGAAATAAGTGGGCATGTTCAGCCCAAACAAATGCTTGTTGGGTAAAGTAGACCTGAAGTTAAAATAATCTCAGTCGAAGGAAATGTACTTTTTAAAAAACTGTTTTTGTCTACCTGACAAAATATAGGGCAAATGGACCAGTGATTGCTGACAAAGAATGAAGTATTCCACGGTCTACTTAGGCACCTTTTAAAAAGAAGTGAGGATTGTCAAGTTAAAAACTCAACACAACACACAACAAGCAATCTTCTATATGAGATATGTAATGGCCAGCATGCACTAATTTTAAATGATATACTTCAATTAAGTAATTCATTGTGTAAGTCAGGTTCCAGCCTAAGTTTTGGAAGCATTTTGACTCCTCTGAGCCTCTACTAGCTGACCTTTGACCTCGTGCAGGGCTAAGACATGTACCTTTAGAGGTTGGTACGATTTAAGTGCATAAGATTTAAGATTAATAGTTAAGTGATGGTAGTTTTTAACATCAAAAGCTCACTTGATAATTCTAAAGACTGTGTCCTACCATTATGTACCAGTCACACCCAGTGCAGCCTAATAACAGTGTAATATAATCCAATTAGTTCCTGAGGCACTAATGCTAACACTATTGGGGTTCAGTCCACATGTATTTACTGAAAACTGATCTTGGTGTTGTGGGTATTCTAAAAGAAGAATAAAATAGCCCAGCTGGTGTGGCTCAGTTGGTTGCACATCACCCCATGCACCAGGGCACATGCCTGGCTTGCAGGCTTGATCCCCAGTAGGGGATGTACAGGAGGCAGCCAACTGAAGTTCCTCTCTCCTCAGATGTTTCTATCTTCCTCCTTTCCTCTCTCTAAAATCAATAAAAACATATTTAAAAATAAAAGAAAAAAAAAACAGAGCCTCTGCCATCAAATCATTTATCATCTCATTTATGAGATAAGACCTGTGCCAATGAAAAAGATACAGTTTAAAAGCAAGAGCATCGCCCTGGAAGTCTGGGACATGATAGGAGGGAAAAACTTTTCTATTTGTCCCACAGTTTATTTCACAGATTTATGCTAATTGGGTCCCAGTCCCAGAGCTAATGAAGAGTCAGCTTGTCTGTGCTCAGGCCTCACCCCTCATCCAAGAGAATCTACATTGTAATCACCAGCAGGACACATTGAATGTGCAAGTGCTCCTCTGCAGTTATCCTGGGCAGAGGGAAGAAAGAGAGGAAGAAGGAAGGGTGAGGCAAAGGAGGAGGGAGGGAAAAAAGCAGGAGAGAGAGAGGGAGGAAGGAGGAAGGAGAAAGGGAGAGAATACAGAAAGCCCTTTATTGTGCCACATTTCAACTGCTTTGTCTTAAGTCTGTTCAGCACCACGGACAGAGCCTGACAAATCTCATATATAACTTTCAAATCGCAGTTGAGTGATGGCACCTTCTTTTTGCTGCCCCTATTGATTATTAAGGTGCACATGGGTAACACAGGAGTAGAGAAAGAAAGACAAAAAGCAGCCCACCAAACTGTAAATTAACCCGAGGAACCTTGGAAACCTTGAGGAGGGATGCAGGCTGGGGGAAGACATCAGAGATCTCACTGTCTCCTTGCTGGGGACCCTGACCCTGGCCCCACAGAACCGCATGTCTCAGATTTGTTCAGGTCACAAGCGGGATGGAAATGAGCTTCTGTGCTGCTGCTGCACACATCCGGATTTAATAGACTTTTTTCCACTGATAAAAGACCACTAATGAGTTCATTTTCAAGCTATTAAATTGACTATAATAGCTAGTTCTACTGATGATTGCAAGAGACCCGCTGGTCACAAGGGGTTTTGTCTTGGGGTTAACCATTTGCTGCCTGGTGCTGGCATCACCACAGTGTAGAGCATCTTACCTCTCTATGTCTGGGCAGCTTGCACATCAGGCTCCGCACTGCCTCACCTCTCTTGCACTCGTGAAATTGCTAAATTATTTCTCTCCTTACTAGAAATCTTGACTCTTGAGCCAGAGTATTAGCTTACAAAGGATAGCTCAATATTCACATTTAATATGCCGGGTTTGCATGCCCTCTGAACATTGTGAGAAAAAAGACACATCTATGAGATTTGCCTGTAATCATAAAAAAAAAGACATAAAAAGGAAACTTTATTTGGATATATTCATTTTTATTCACATGCTAAATTGAGCACATGGGTGTGGCTGAAATCAATGTATTAGGTTTCCCTGGATGATGGGCTGTGGTGAAGCTGAAACTAGTGTGTTCCTCACGTGTCTGCAGTCATTATAATGCATGCAATTAGCGAGCAGCCTCTCCAGGTGTCTGGCTTAAATACTCTTCTCCAGCATTTAAAGGCAAGTAATTAATAGGAGGGCTGCTGGCAGCCTCAGTCTGCCCTTTTCATTATGAGGTTAGCAGGGTGCCTTCAGATTGGCGCCTAATGCATCCGTTTATTATAATTTTTTTTTTTTTTTTTTTTTTTTTAGCTATTTAAGCAAAGGTGCCCGGAGACCTTCAAGCTTGGGCAGCCACCAGCTGAATTGGATTGCTGATTTTATTATTATTATTATTACCGCCTGTTTTACTTTTAAAGATTGTTTTATTAGTAGGGGCCCAACGGGTCAGAGACACTAAACTGCATAGTGATAAACTGTAAAATGCAGCGATTAAAGACCAAGGCTTATCCTCAGCTGCCTGTGGCTGTGGGTCGCTCAGGTAGCCAGGTGGCTGGTGTGGGGGTGGGAGGCACTTTCAGGATGAGCACCTCAAGTTATACTGATTTCACACATGTCCCTCTGAGCCAGAGCTGGATGGAGGTCCTCCTGGCGCCAGGTGCTACTTCATGTAGGTTTCACAAAGGAAACCCTGAAGGTCCACCTTAGATGTAGCGCAATTCTTTCTGCCACCCAAACTGGAATAGACATATTCATGAATGAATTCACCAGTATTTCCTGCCTTTTCAAACCTCTTTCTTGGTTTTGGTTACATTTCTGCATGTATTAAAAGGCATCCTCTGGGGCAGGTCTGAGAGTGTGGGGCTGGGGATGGTTTGAATAGAGAGAGAAGTGGGGGAATGAGATGCACTGTCCCTTCATCCCTCCTCAGGTTGGCCAGTTCTTCTTGGTCCTTCAAGAATCCTCTCCAATTTTCACTCATTGTCTCCCTGAGGCCCCTCTGGACCTCACACCCTGTTGCCACTCAATGTACACACAATGCTCATGGAGAACCAGGTGTCTATCTTCCTCAATAATACATTCATTCATTTCCCCCTTCCTGCCCCCCCACAATGAGTGGCTCTGAGAGGTGGGGGGCAATGAGGTGATTCAGGCATCTCTATTCCTCACGTTCAGTGTGGTGCTAGGTTTCTCATGGGCATTCAGTACATATCTTTGCAAAGAAGGGAAGGAAGATTGTTTTCAGTAATCTGCTACTTTCCTGGTAAAATAAGCTGACAAGAAGAAGCCTGTCAGGAACCCAAGGGACCTGCAAGCCTGGAAAAGTTCCCCTGGGGACAAGTTTCCTTGGGGTGGAGACAGAGTTGCTCTTGGTTCTCCACAGCCATGCGTGCCACTGCTACTCAAGGTGTGCCCAGTGAAGGGGCCAGTGCTTCACCATCACCGTCATCTACCATCTCCTGTCATCTGTCTGACTCCTCTGATCTACCAGCACCTCAGGGTCAAGAGCTCTTTCTATTGTGTCCTAGGATTCACAAGGGGATTGGGCATACTGCATGCTCATGAATTTGTGGATATTCCCTCCAACATTATAATAAAGATCCAAAGATAAAAACAATGAAACACAAACTATAATAAAAGCCATGCAGAAACCCTTCCAGCATGAGATCATCACCAGCCCCTTTTATTACTATCATCATCATTATTCTTTTTGTTGGAAGAACATAAGATCTACTCTCTTAGCAAATTTCAACTACACAATACAGTGCTATTAACTATCATCACCATGCTGTACATTAGAGCCTCGGAATTTATTCATCCTGCATAACAGAAACTTTGTACCCCTGACCATCATCTCCCCATTTCCCCTGCCCTCAGACTTTGCGACTATTCTCTCTGCTTCCGAGTTTGAATATTTTAGATGCCATATATAAATAAGATCATACAGTATTTTTCTTTCTCTGTCTGACTTATTTCACTTAGCATAATGCCCTCAAGGTCCATCCGTGCTGTCACAAATGTCAGGATTTCTGTCTCTCCTTTATGGCTGAATAATATTCCTATGTATACACCATCCACTCATGCACCCATGGACACTTACACTGTTTCCATGTCTTAGCTCTTGTGAATAATGCTGCAATGAACATGGGGTGTAGGTATCTCTTTGAGGTACTGATTTAAATTCCTCTGATACACATCCAGAAGTAGAATAATACCATTTCATGGGCATATACATATCCTCAGACTCATAGAGTTATAGATATTAAACATGAACAGCTTTTTTACATGTCAAAAACTACTTTGTACCCTTTGTTTATCTGTTAAGTTGTAAAGCTCTAAAGCTCCCAGAAAAACAGCTGAAGCAGGAAGAATAGGAAGGCTCTTTCTCCACGGACCAGCTTTTCTCCTAAACAGCTGAGAAAAATCACACATGGGTGACTCTCAGAGTCCATTTTGCAGGCCCAGATAAAGCGACTGCATGGTAAAAGCAGCCGACCTTTCCTTTTCTCATTGGACCTTCAGTGTGCCGGATGTCCATAAGTCAGCATGTGCTCCCTGTCCCTGCTAAAATCTGCATCTCTCAGTTCCTCAGTCAACTCACTCTTAGAACAAATCATTTAGGACACTCGACAGTAGCCATATATTTGATCCAAGGGGGAAATTCACTCCTATTCCTTTGGAAATCGCCTGTCGAGATGGTCTTTTCTCTCTAATAATTGATTTTCTTCCCTTTGCAGCTTCACTAACCAAGACCCATATTCCTCAAACTTCTCATTCACCTGCATGTCAATTAAACAGAGGGTCTTTAATGGTGAGGACTTTGTATCCTTCCCTATCTTCTCCACCCTTGTCTTAAACACACTCCCCGTCCTCTCTCTCTCTCCTTGGAAACAAGACTCTGTCCTCCTGTGACATTCTTAAGACAGGAATATGACATGTACATTAGGCTGAAGGAAGGGAAGAAAAAAATAATTTTGCCTTTGGTGTAATTTCAGCCCAGAAGTGTAGAATTCATTCCAGATGACCTTAGCTCAAGGTGACTTGATATATTTTCCCAGCAATGAGACCCTTGTGTGTGTCTTTCATCCACTCATTCCCTTCTGGGAGAAGCCCTGGCAGTGGTGAGTAAATAAATAATTAGACAGAGCTCTGGCAACACGTGGCCTCGCACCGCCCTGGGAGTGGGTTCTTTCAGGCTCACGGGCCAGGAGGACCTCCTCCCCATCTTTTTCTGTTTTCACTCTGTGCTGAGCAATGCCTATTTCCGATAGCACAAGAAATGAGGAAGAACCACGTATCAAAGGGCTACAGGGCTTGTTGAGATTCCTCAGCCCTACCAGTGGAAATTGCAGTGGATGTTTGCAGTATTTGATCACTCTGTCCCTCTTTAGGGTCTAGTGGGGGACTTTCTCTTACGGGATTTCCATCTGTTCATTAGTCTCCGCGCCGTATCATGTGTAGCACCTCCTGCAGGCTAGCTCTGGGATTGAGATTTGCATGCTGGTGGTTCTTAGGAAGGCTCTGAGGTTCATTTGCTGGGAGGACAAAGGGAGCAGGAGTGGGATGTGGCAGTAGTGCATCCAACAGGGAGTGAGGGCGCTGGGGCAGCCTTCAGTGTTGTCCTGGATTGAGGTGAGTGGCCAGGTTTTCCTACTTCTGCACTAATTCCTCCTCTACCTTTGGGCAAAGCATCAAGTGGGAACTGTCAGATGCCCACCCTTTTAGCAGCTGGGGCACCCTTGGCATCCTCCCAAATAATCATTGGCCAAACAAAGTAGAAGGTGCTAATTAAATTTTTTTTGAAATAAAGACTTCAAAAACAGTGCTAGCAATTGTTCAGTAGATAGCACCTACTATTAATATCGTTCATCTTCACAATGCCAAGGTAGCCACTATCATTGTTTTCATTTATAAGAAACTAGAGGCCACGTGCATGGATTCGTGCACATTGAAAGGAAATTAATTAGAAGAATTATTTTAGAGTCTGGGGAGGGACTGAGGGAGGGCTCAAGGGCGTGTCCAGCCTGTCTCACCCAGTCCAGATCAGCCAGACCCCAGCAGCAAGCTAACCTACCAGTTGGAGCATCTGCCCCCTGGTGGTCAGTGCATGTGATAGTGACTGGTCGAACGGTTGGGCACTTAGCGTATTAGGCATATATATATAGCAGAGGTCCGGTGCACAAAATTTGTGCATGGGGTCAGGGGGTCCCCTCAGCCCAGACTGCACCCTCTCCTATCTGGGACCCCTTGGACATCCCTCTTACAATCTGGGACTGCTGGCTCCTAACTCCTCACCTGCCTGCCTGTCTGATTGCCCCTAACTGCCCCCCCCCACTGGCCTTGTTGCCCCAACTGCCCCCCTTGCTGGCCTGGTCGTCTCCAACTGCCTCTCAGCTGGCCTGGGTGACCCTAAGGGCCCCCTCCCCTTGCTGGCCTGGTAACCCTTTACTTGCCCCCTCTGCTGGCCTGGTCACCCCTAACTGTCCACCCCCCTGACAGCCTGGTTGCCACTTACTGTCCCCCATGCCGGCCTGGTTGCCCACAACTGCCCCCCCACCACCGCCAGCCTGGCTGCCTCTAACTTTCCCTCCTGCTAGCCTGGTTGTCCTTTACTGCCCTCCTGCCTGCCTGGTCACCCCAACTGCCCCCTTCTGCTGGCCTGGTCACCCCTAACTGTCCCCCGGATGGCCTGGTTGCCCTCAACTGCCCCCCCTGCTGGCCTGGTTGCCTCCAACTGCCCTCCTGCTATCCTGATTACCCCCAACTGCCTCCCTTGCTGGCCTGGTTGCCCCTACCAGCTCCCCATGCTGGCCTGGTCACCCCATGCAGTCTGCTGTTCAGTTGTTTGGTCATCCCTCATTAACTTCCCTGCTGGCCTGGTCACCCCATGCAGCCTGCTGTTTGGTAGTCTTCTAGTTGTTTTGGTCATAATGGCCCCTGGATTTTTATATATTAGAATATAGACTAGAGGCCCAGTGCACGAAATTTGTGCACTCGGGGGTCCCTCAGCCCGGCCTGCGCCTCTCGTAGTCCAGAACCCCTTGAGGTATATCTGACCTAGTGCTGCCACGGAGGTGGGAGAGCCTCCTGCCACCACCACTGCACTCACCAGCCATGATCCCAGATTCTGGCTGAGTGGTACTCCCCCTGTGGGAGCACACTGACCACCAGGGGACAGCTCCTGCATTGGGCATCTGCCTTCCGTGGTGAGTACACATCATAGCTACTGGTCATTCTGCCGTAGGGCTGAAACCAGCTCTCTAACATCCCCCGAGGGGTCCCAAATTGCAAGAGGGCACAGGCCAGGCTGACGGACCCCACTGGTGCACGATTGAGGCCGGGAAGAGACGTGGGAGTTTGGCCAGCCAGGGAGGGACTACAGGAGGGCTCCAGGGTGTGTCCAGCCCATCTTGTTCAGTCCTGATCAGCCAGACCCCAGCAGAAAGCTAACCTACTGGTTGGAACATCTGCCCCCTGGTGGTCAGTACATGTCATAGTGACTGGTTGATCAGTTGACTGCCCCCTGGTGGTCAGTGCATGTCACAGAGACTGGTTGACCAATTGACTGTCTGCCCTCTGGTGGTCAGTGCACATCATAGCGGACAGTTGAGTGGCCTTAGCATATCATTAGCATATCACACATTGATTGGTTGAACGGCTGACTGAACGACTGGATACTTGGCATATTAGGCTTTTATTATATAGGATTGGAGCTGAAGATGTTAAATCACTTATCCAAATCACGAGCCAGTATCTCGGCCCTGGTTGGTGTGAATTTAGAGACTTTAGGATTAACAGCTAGATAAAATGCTGCCTGAGGCTCTGAACTCAAACCAGATGATGGCACACTGGGACCCTTGGGCTGAATCCAGCCAGCCAACTGGTTTTTGTTTTGTTTTTTGTGTGTGTATTTTATTTTTGTATGTTTTTATTTTATTTTTATAACCAGCTAACAATGGGCCTTTACATTTTTTGAACTGGTTGCATTTTAAATGATTATCTACACAATATCCTGATTTTGCCTCTTGTCCTATTAAGGCCTAAATTATTTCCTATCTGACCTTGAGGAAGACTTTGCCAAACTATCTTTTTTTTATATATATCTTATTGAGTTTTTACAGAGAGGAAAGGAGAGAGATAGAGAGCTAGAAACATCGATGAGAGAGAAACATCGACCAGCTGCCTCCTGCACACTCCTCACTGGGGATGTGCCTGCAACCCAAGTACATGCCCTTGACCGGAATCGAACCCAGGACCTTCAGTCCGCAGGCCGACACTCTATCCACTGAGCCAAACCGGTTTCGGCCCAAACTATCTTTTAAACTATTGGGCTGCATTAGTAGTTGGTACTGAAATTTTGTCTAAATTAAAGAGTGCCTGAAATTTGGGTGAAAGTCACTGATAATCAGGTGTGAGTACCCTACCATGCATTTCACTTCAGAATACTGGAGTTCATCAATCACATCTCATACTGACCAAATGACTCAGCTAATGCATAGATCTTCAGAATTAAAAGGATCTAAAGTCAGCTCAGCAGGATGTGTATGGCAGAGATAAGAATAGCTTTGCTATAATCCTAATATCTCAAGTATAGAAATGTGAGGAAGGAGAAATGTGCAAGGAAAGACAATTACAGTTACAATAAGGCAACAACCTAGTTCTTGGAAGTCTTTCTGCAAAATAAGCATTGACGACAACTTAATATGTGCCTTGTGTGTTGGGCTGTTAATTAAAAGCACTCCAAAAAGTGTTTTAGGCAAAAATATAAATTTTATGATCCTTCAACAAGATTCATCACAATTTTTTTTGTTCTAGTTTATCATTACTATTTTGATGGTGATATCCATTAAGACATTCTTTAAACCCAAGGATCACCTGTAATTTCAAAGTGAAACTTGAAAGTTACTGCTGCAACAGTCTGAAGTAATTTGTTTAGAATTTCAAGGAACACAGTGCAGCCACCTCAAGCAAAAGAGCTTAAAGCAGGTGTTGTTTTTAATTAATGTTGATTTACACGTAAGTGTACCAAGGTTCCCATGCTGTAATCTTGCTCATTCATGAGCTGAAATTCAACGGGTATTTATCTTTTGGTACAGTCTTCAAATATGGAGTTGAGTAGACATGTTTCTTATTAGCTGGCTGCTGTCGTTTTATGATTAGAACATGATGCTTTCGTGTACGAAGCTAATAGTGAGATAAGCCACCGCAGTGAGTAGTGCCATGCCGGAGAACAGCCAGCTAGGGGTTAACCACGCTCAGCAGCGCGGATAGACTCAAGGAGTTTATTTCTCCAGGCTTACAAATTTGATTACTATAGAGTACAAAGCTATTAAAAATATGACCTTTCTATTTTTCATTCCTTGGCAAAAAGCCAGATAATAACTTTGTTTGACTTGGTTAGTATGATAGAGTGCTTATTCAGATGGAAATAAAATGGCTTTTCTTTACTGGAAATTATACCTGGAAGTCTGAATGTCCATCATCGATATAACACCCAGACAGACACGTTAATTCAGGCCTGAAAACAGCTGGAGCTGCTCAGGAGGGAAGTACGGCGTTTCCATCTTCTGGAGGGGAATGTATATTTCTGTACAGATGCCATCAACTTACAATGGTGAAAGTTAAACTTACACTATATTATGAGAATATTAAAATGAGGTCTTGCCGAAACCGGTTTGGCTCAGTGGATAGAGCGTCGGCCTGCGGACTGAAGAGTCCCGGGTTCGATTCCGGTCAAGGGCAACTACCTTGGTTGTGGGCATATCCCCAGTGGGAGATGTGCAGGAGGCAGCTGATCGATGTTTCTCTCTCATCGATGTTTCTAACTCTCTATCTCTCTCCCTTCCTCTCTGTAAAAAATCAATAAAAAATAAATAAATAAGATGAGGTCTTATTGCAGCCTCAAAAGCAAAATAAAGAAAATAATTTCCTTAAGACATTATTTTCTCCTTGGGACTTTTAAACCAGGCAAAGCAAATACATATGGGCACACCACCCCAGGTTTAAATTTGAACATTATAAAATACAAAAAAGCAATGATTTAGTTTTCTTAAAGGGTGGATTAATTTTTGAAAGTTAGTAAACCCTGAAGTGTTGCTGTTTGGGTTACAAGGAATGAGAGAAAACGTTGGGATTTGTTGTCCAGTTCCCATCAGTAGGATAGGAAATAGGTTCCCTCAGTGTGTGTTCACAGGGAGAAAATGTGTCTAGTTCAGCATTTCATGGGAGGATTTTACAGAAACGCCCCTTTTCTTTGGGGCGCAGACAAATAAGACAAATAACCAGACCTCTAAGGTGGATGAGTTCTTTCCTCTCACAGCAGCCTTGCAACTTAGCCACGATGTGGGCCCATTTATGCCTCTGTCTACTGAGATGAACGTGTGGCAGAATGGTTTAAAACAACAGCAAGAGTACTCTCTCCCCTGTGCTGCCTGCTCTCCTCTGCTCTCCACCGCTGTCCAGTGCTGCTCTGCGCCCGCTCCCCCGCTCCTGCACCCAACCTCGTCTCCCGCAGTTGTAGCTGGCGCCTAAGGATTTGCCTTCTTTTCCGGGGATGCTCTGCCAGCAACAGCATGCATGGACTTGAAGATCCCCGTCCATCGCCGGAGCAGCCCGTGCCTCCCCTCTAACTGTGGAAATCATTTTCCTGGGGAGGAAATGCCATCTCCAGCTCAGACCCTGGGACTCACTGCCCATTGCCCAGCAGCACTTGACCTGGAAGCAGGATGAAGTGGACACGTCAGGGCCAGAGTTCTCAGAGTCGGAGTGCAGAGGCCTAGAAGCGGGGGGAAGGTGGGAAGGTGAGCATGGCCCCTCTCACTGTGACACCTCATATAAAAGTTCTTTCTTTCTTCTTCATACAACCTTGAGTGAAGTGCAGTGAAGGTGATGCTGACCACAGGAAGTGTACTTCTACCAGAGAAAACAGCCAAGCTTTCTTTAAACAGGTAGCTAAGTCAACACCGTGGGCATTTCCACCTCCTCTGTCCCTAAGCCATTTGGCAGAGGAGAAGTCATTCTCCTGAATGCTCCCGCCCAAGGGGTGTGACAATGATGCTGGGAACACAAATTCACCACCACTCTGAAGTCCACTGAGCTTGTCACTGGGAAATGGTGACCACCCCATAGGGACATACCACCGAAGGTGGAAGTCTGCTGGAATGAAGGTGTGGGCGAATCCCACCAGTTAAAATAAAAGTCTAACCAGCAAGGAGTTGGCAAAGCATAAGATACATTTTACAGTCATAATTACTCATAATTTGAAAAAATAAAAGGGGCTTATGTGTGAGCTTTTCCTCATTTAAGACTCTAGGATTCTAGCTTTATTTAAAAAATACCCTCCACTGTTACTATCATCTCTTTAATTCCATTCAACAACTAAAAATTATAATTATTTGCTGGATATTATGACATTTAAGTTTACCAATTTTTTAAACAAGCCCTCTAGTAGTTACTAATTAAAGAGGAAATGAGAAGATTTTAGCAACCCTGAAAACCCATATATCTATAGGGAATGATGATATATTCAATCAGTAAATTTTTCCATCATTTCTCAAAGTAATTTTTACTTCTAACAAGTTATTTTTTCCATTTATCAATGTCACTGATTTTAAAATTAGATCGTACGTAAGGTCACCTACCAAGATTGAGGTACTTAAAATCTGTAACTTGGTAATTATCAGTTGTTCCATGAATTAAATAAATAGGATAAGAGCTTTGTTTTGGTAGAGAGAACACTGCAGCAGGCTCAACAACAATAACTTAAAGCCATTAAAAATCAGTCGTAGGCAGGACTGCTGGTAATGGCCAGTTGAAGAAATAATCAAATCCTCTCCTCAAAAAGCAATTGCCCCTTGCAGCAGGTGGAGGTTCTGCCAGGTTAGAACAAGCTGTGAGGACCTACAGCCTCTTGGCTATACTTAGTGCCTCATTTGATTTGGAGCAATGAATGATGTGAAATAGTTAACAAAGTGATTAAGTATCACACTCAGTCATTCAAAGAAAGACCTGAGAAACAAAAAATGGCAAGAGTCCAATGGAAGACAAATAGCTAAATGACAAAGGTAAATCTATCCATGTTAATAATTGCATTAAAAAGAAATGGTCTAAACACCCAAATTTAAAAAGGCAGAGTTATAAGATAGATAAATAAAAAAGATTTAACTATAAGCTGTCTACAATATACACATGCCATAGAGACAAATAAGTAAAAAGTAAAAAGAATACAAAAATACGTACCACACAAAGAGTAACTCTAAGAAAGCTATGTTTGTTATATTATTAATTGAACGATTTGATGAAAAATTAGCAAGTATATAGAAGAATTAACAATAGCATAAACAAATTCAACATAATCGACAAATATAGACCTTCTATGTAATAACTGCAGAGTATATATTGTTTTCAAGTACAAATAAAACGTTTTACAAGGTAGACAATATGCTTGGCTATAAAACAAATTTAAATACATTTAATAGAATTAAAATAATAAAAACTATATTTCCTGACCACAGCAGAAAATGGAAAATTAACAAGAAAAGAAATCTGGAGGAGAAACTAAGATGGCGTCATAGGTAAACACTGGGAAATTGTTGCCTCCCACAACAACTTCAAAAATACAACGAAAAGACAAAATGGACATCATCCAGAACTACAGGAAGGTTGGCTGAGTGTAAATTCTACAACTAGAAGAAAAGAGAAAAGCACACTGAGACTCAGAGGAGCTGCGGAAGTAAAGTGCAAAGGTACGGAGGCCAATTATCGGGACACTGAGATGCGCGGCCCCTTAAGGTAGGGCTGAGGACCAGCCATAGCTGCTTGCTCCCCCCTTTGATTCCCTGAGACCCTGCCTCACCCAGGCTGCCCAGAGGCTTTTGCATATGAATGCCCTGGCCCTTTGCAACCTGAAAATTACCTAATAAATTGCAGCTGGTCCAGACAGACCCAAAATTTCCAAGAGAAGGCCCAAGGCCCCACAGCAGCATGCATTGCTTCACAGCTGGGCCTCATCAGGGCACCTCCAAACTCCAAATAAAGGAAGGGGAATCTGCAGTTCTCTTCCTAGCTCCTGTTGGGTAACCTCAGGAAGAAGCTAAATTAGTGCCTCCTTAGATCCAAGAGCCAGTGTATCCAGTGGTCAGAGGGGGACCATCCAGATTACAACTCCTCAGATCAATAAGGGACACACCCAGGGGGCAGACTCAGTGAGCACCAAAGCCCCACTGAAGGAAGTCTTGCCCCGGAGGGGGGTCTCCAGCACAGAAGTTCTCCCGCTGCAGACAAAGCTGATTCTCACAGTCAATTGGCCTAGAGGTCA
>NW_006286673.1:2819601-2872311 GCF_000327345.1 Myotis davidii | reverse complement strand
GGGGGGGGGGGGGGGGGGAGGGGATGAGCGGGGGCGGGGTAGGGAGTAACATGGGGATAAGGACACATATGTAATATCTTAATCAATAAAAAATATATTTAAAAAAAAAGAAATCTGGAAAATACCCAAATATTTAGAAGTTAATTAATGCACTTATAAATAATGCATAAATCAATAAGGAGAGAACAAGGGGCATTAGAAAATATTTTGAATTGAAGGAAAGCAAATTTATCATATGTCACAATTTGTGGAGTGAAACTAAGACAGTATCTAGTGGGACATTCATAGCTTTAAACACCATTATCAGAAAAGAAAAAGGTCCTAAATCAGTAACCTAAACTTCCAGCTGAAGAAAGCAGAAAAAGCAGAGCAAAATAAATTAAGGAAAGACATAATAAACATTAGAGCAGAAATAAATAGAATAGAAAATAAACAACCCCCCCCACAAAAAAAATTTGACAAATCTTTAGGTAGGCTGACAAAAAAAAAGCCACAAATTACCAAAATTAAGAATGAAAGAAGGAACATTATTACCACCCTACAGACATTAGAAAGATCATAAGGGAATGTTATGAACATTTTTATGTGTCAAATTGAGAAAACTTAGAGGAAATGGAAAAGATCTTAGAAATGTGTATATTTCCAAAAGTGAGTAAATAAGAAAGAAAATCTGAATAGACCTGTAGTAAGTAACAGTACTTAATGACTTTTCACTAAGAAAAGATTATGCCCAAGTGGTGTTACTGGTGGATTTATTAAAGATTGAAAGAAGAAATAATAGTAATATTTCACAAACTCAGAAAATAAAGGAGGGGGAAGCAACTACCACCTCACTCAACAGTTCCAATGTTATACTGATACCAAACACAAAGATATGACCCAAAAGAAAAATATAGACCAGTATCTCTTGTTTGTTTGTGCAAAAACTACAAACAAAACATTAGCAAACCAATTCCAGAATCATATTAAAAGGGTGTATGTCAAGACCAAGTAAGATTTATGCCTGAAATGCAAAGTTGGTCTAAGTTATAAAAATTAATTAATCTACTGCAACATATTCTTCAAATAAAGGTCAACAACTGATCATCATAATAAGTGCAGAAAAACCATATATTTGACAAAAATTCAATTTCTATTCGTGACAAAATCGTTCAGCAACTATGAGCAGAAGGCAACTTTCTAAATTTAAAAAAGGTCATATATGAAGCACCCACAGCTAATGTCAGACTTAATCATTAACAAAGGAATACTTTCACCTAAGCTCAGGAACAAGGAAAGAATATCTGCTTTCACATCAGTTTAACATTATATTGCTGGTTCTAACTAGTGTGATGATGCAATAAAAATCCCAATCAAACAAATGAATAAAGGCATGCAGCATAGAAGAAAGAAATAAAACTTGTTATTTTTGTTAACATTATTGTGTATGTGGAAAACCTGATGGAATGTAAGAAATATACTAGAATTAATAAGTGATTTTAGCAAGACTGCAGGATGCAAGATAATATAAACACATCAACTATGTACTATTAGGAACAAATAATCTGGAAATGAAAATACTTTTATTCATAAGAGCATCCAAAAATTATTAGGAAGAAAGTTAAAAGAAGTGAAAGACATATTATGGAATCTACAAAACAGGCTGAGCTATTTTAAAGAAGATTTAAATAAATAAAGAGACATTCCATGTTTACAAATTAAGACTCAATAATGTCAATATAGCTATTCTTCCCAAACTAATCTATGGATTCAATGCAGTCCCTGCAAAACCACTTTTATTTATTTATTTATTTATTTATTTTTAGAAAATAAATAAATGTTGATCCTGAAATGGATATGGAAATACAAAGGACCTAGATAGTGGGCAAAACATTTTGCAAAATAAGAACAAATTTGGAAAACTTTCACTATCTGATTTTAAAACTTACTCTAAAGGCACAGTGACCCAGACTATTTGAACTGAATCAAGAGTTCAAAAATAAATTCTTACATTTATGAGAAATGGATTTCTACAAACGTGCCAAGACAATTCACTGGGTAATGGATGTCTTTTCAACAGATGGTTCTGGGACAATTGTATAATCACATTCAAAGAAATGTACTGAGACTTTTACTTCACATCAAACACAAATATCAACTAAAATGAGTTATAGACCTTAAAACTTAAAATTTCTAAAGTAAAACATAAGAGGAAACCTTCGTTATTTTGAATTTGGCAGAGAATTCTCAGATATAACAAGAAGCACTATCTATCAAAGGGGAATAAATTAGATTCTTTCAAATTTTGAAATGTTTGAGTTTGAAAAAACATCAATAAGGAAATGAAAAGATAAGTCTTACACTGAGAGAAAACATATTCAAATTATATATCTGATAAAAGACTTTCATCCAGAATATATAAAGAATATTACAACTTAATAATAAGACAAAAAGCCAATTAAAAGTTAGTAAAACTTTAGTGATTCCACCAAAGTTGATATAATAACTGCAAATAAGAATATGAAAAAAGATGCTTAACATCATTAGTCATCAGATGAGAAGATGGCTTTTGTAAGTGCTTGAAATTTTTCTTGACCAGGAATACAAAAATCAAAAGATTAAGCTACAGGTGATACCATCCTATATTTATTTAAAGACAAGGAAGGGACACTAAGATATAACTGTACTTCCACTAGAATAACTCTTCAAAAACAGAAAATACCAAGTGCCTGGTAGGATCTGAAGAAACTGGAATCCTCAGACATTGCTATTGGGAATCTAAAATGGCACAGCTACTTTGGAAAATAGTTTGGTAGTGTCTGAAATAGTTAAACAGATATTTCCCATATGACACAGTAATTCCACACCTAGGAATTTCCCCAAAAAGGAATGGAAACACTTGGCTACAGGCAGAGTTGGAGCCAGCACAAATCCCCATCAACACTGAAGGATAAACCTCTACCCTCATGAGTACCAGCATGAAAGTGAAGCCTTGTCCTAACACTGGCTATTACATGTGGAGCAGGCAAGAGGAACTATGGCACCTACTCCTCACACAATCCAGGAGGTTTCCGTTGTTATTCTCCTCATCTTATGCATGCTGCAAAGGAGGGACTGCGGGGTAAAATGATTTGCCCAAGGTACCTCAGCTAGGACAAAATGGATGCAGGATGAGAACCCAGACAAGCCTGCCTTTGAAACCATTGACGACTACAGTGGGGCCTTGACTTATGAGTGTTCCGACTAAGGAGTTTTTCCGAGATAGGAACCCTCTCTTGGCAGATTTTTTCTTTGAGTTGACAGAGTAATTTGAGTTAACGAGCTCCTTAACGAGCTCCGTCAGGGAACGAATTGAACTCTTAAGTCAAGGCCCCACTGTATTTCAGAAACTCCCCATTACTTCCAGGGCAACCACTACTTTTCTGAAGTGCAGCTTTTCAACAGGTGATTTGAATCATACCAATCATATGAATTACCATGTTGTCCTGTCCTACTGTCTCCAAATACAGGCCGAGGACAGCCCGGGAGTGATGTTTCCAGACACTGCAACAGTCTTCCAGGCAGCAGAGCACCCCGGGTGAAGTCTATAATCACAGACTAGGAGCATCCTCACCAGGTTATGACAGTCCTCCACCTCGGAAAATAACCTTGATTGATATGTTTTCAAGAGACTGACATATGTACCTCTTTATTAAAAAATTATTAAATAACCCCTTGAAATAAAAAGGCAGTCGTGTAATGAATAGTTAGGCACTGCATGACAGCATAATTATTCATTACCAACAGGCAGGAACAAAATGGCTTCTAATTTCATCTCAGAGTCTGCAAAGGTAAAATGCACTTTAAAAGCAAGTGAACCAGACGAGAAGATGGCTTTTGTAAGTGCTTGAAATGTTTCTTGACTAGGAATAAAAAAATCAAAAAATTAAACTACCGGTGATGCCATCCTATATTTGTTTAAGGACAGTTAAAACATATGCATACCTCAATAAAAAGAAATTTCAAAAAATATACATGTAGAGGCATTTCTAGCACTTTTCCCATCACTGTTGTTAGCTGAAGATTATTTTTTTTTTAGTTCTCAGGAAAAATGGGAATTTTTTGTGTCTGTTCAAACTTGGCAAAATGCCTCCATAAATTATTCAGAATTAATGATGGATGGGTCCAGAAATACAAATCCCATTTTTTTTTAGCTTGTTTTCTGTGACACAAAAATGAATGTGGCACAGGACGTAGGGTTTACTGACCTAACTCAAGCATTGGGTCTCAGCTCTGGGTTGAGTGGACACAGAAGCCTAAGTTCACCTCTTCGCCCTCGTTTGAGGGAAAGTATCTTTTCTATGAGCCACTAGGAGATAGGCCATCAGTGTGAAATCCAGACCAAATGACTCATTACAGGGGTGTGAGACAAGTTAGGGCCCGGGCCAGAAGGGCCAGCTCACCAGGACTTTGGTCTGGACTGCAGGCCATGGTTGGGTTGACAGGGCCATGGGCAGCAATAGGCCGTGTTCGGGGAGGAAATAGGACTCAAGAGTGCTAGGCTTGTGTCTGAGACTATGCTACCATTGCAGAGTCATGAAATTGCACACTGGGGGTCTGCACTTACTTCTTTAAGAATTGGGGAGCCATGAAAAATTTTGGGACATAATCAAATTGGCATTTAGCAAGGCTAAGCTGGTGGCAAGACACAGGACTGAAGAATGTCCATTGACAAGCAGACAACAGACATGATCTAGGATGATGGCTTTCAGTGGTTTGGGTCCATGTGACCAGTTCTAATTTCTTAAATGTCTTAAAGGCCTCCTGTCTCAACCTCCTATCTGTCCATCTTACTTCCTCTTTGTCCACTTGCTGCCAACTCCTCTCCCAGCAAAGCTGACTGGCTGTTCCCTGCCACCCCTGTGTGTTCTCACTTCTCTCCTCGTTCATACTGACCCCTCTCTCTCTTAACTGCCCATTTCCCACTCTATGTGGATACGAGTCTCAACTGGATTTCCAACACAATTCTCCACCTGGCCTGTTGTCTTTGGTTTGCCTTGACCTTCAGATGTGACCTCCACTGAACACCCATGGCCTTCTCCTGCCTGACCTATCCCTTCCACCTGTCACTTCTTTGTCCTACCTGGGGCTGGCTTCAGAGAGAAGTTTTTGGCCATCACATATGAAGAACTCACTTCAACTCAAAATGTACAGTGACTGCTGGTCTTTCCTGGTATTTTGAGGCCCACCTTGGCTCTGCAGGGAAGATTGACCTAAATCCGTGTTTGGCAAACTTTGGCTCAAGAGCCACATGAGGCTCTTTGGCCCCTTGAGTGTGGCTCTTCCTAAGCCTTAGGAGTACCCTAATTAAGTTAATAACAATGTACCTACCTATATAGTTTAAGTTTAAAAAATTTGGCTCTCAAAAGAAACTTCATCGTTGTACTGTTGATATTTGGCTCTGTTGACTAATGAGTTTGCTGACCACTGACCTAAATGATTCGCCAGGGCAATAGGGAAGGTGGTGTGGAGTGGCCAGAGACTTCTTAGATGTCTGTCATTCCTAAGACCCATTAGAAGTTATACACAAAGTAACCTACATATTCTGAACTTGCCCAATTTTATATTTTGTATAACCAGATTCAAATGTCTGCCCTGGTTTTTTATCTCCATTCTCATTCATCAAAATACACCTTGTGCTTCCTCTTAATGAATTCTCTTTCTGCCCTGCCCTACTTCTCGATTTCTCCCTTCTTTCCTAACAAACTCCCGGCCTCCCTTCACACCCAGGCTCAGTGCATCTGGTCTCCTGGCCCACATGAGCAGCTCACAGTGCCGTGTCTGCATCCATGTACCACTGGGCACACCACTTGTCCTGCAATCAACTCCTCAAGTAAATTGCTAGCTTCTCAAGGACTTGGGCTGAGCTTATACATTTTAATAACTCAACGTGCCGAAGAAGGGGTTGACAAGCTTCAGATTGATTTATTGATTCAGAGGTGGCTTTTAGAGTCAAAGTTACTAAGGTTTAGAACCCTGGAAGATTGTGTCACAGAATTGGAGACATGAAAAGGACTTTGGTGATCATGAGGCACTCCATTCCATTTTGAGTGTGGGGCCAATCTGCGCATTTAAGATTGGTTTGCGTAGTGGAGAGAAATTCCTGGCCCTTCTTTCTTTTGATTGCCTTTTTTAGTTATTTTCTATTTCTCTACTTTCTCATGTTTGCTGGAGGTTGAAGGGAATAGGCCAGTGTATAACACACCAACTTGGACTTTAAACTTAAATTTCAGTCTTCACATGGGCCCCTTAATGAAAGTATAAAAACATAAGCTATGAAGACATGAAATAGAAGTCAATTCACACATAGGATGCCGTGGCTGTACAATCTACAATTCCTAGATTTCTCATGGAATTAACGTGTTTGATTCATTTGTGATAGGAAATAAAGTGGCAAAGATACTGGTGAATTTAGGAGATGCACACCAGGTATAGGAGTGGGGATCATTCCTGACTTTCTCACTCTTTTGCCATCTCCCTTGTCCTCTGGTTTCTACTTGTGTCTACTGTCGTTTTCATCAATTGCCTGTCCTCTATGACAATAAATAAAATAAAGCCATCTGCAATGCAACTTTCTAGGAATCTGTCATCTCTTTGGTCATGTTTCTCTTCAATATGACAGATTAGAGGACTTGGAAACATGCTGAGGGGCATTCTGTCTGAGCCCAAGTACCTAGTCTGTCCAGGTTTCCCTGCCGCTCTTTCTCCACCACCACATGGCATCTCTCCCTACTCCCTAGCCACCATCTCTTACTCTTGGTACTCACTTCTACTTGGCCCTTATCATAGTGTATTTTTAATATTACATTATCATATTCTATATAACATATGTTAACATGTAATTACCATATAAATCCATCTCCTTCAGTAAACTGTGGTCATTTTTCTAGCTCCCACACATGCTTTCAGCATGGGCCCTTGGGTGAGGATGAATTAGTCAACGTTTGAGTTTACCCCATCCTCTCTATGGGGTACATGTCTGGAACTGACAAGTCCAGACTAATATGACACTCATTTAAAATCGTATTTTTAAAATAGGTTGTCAGTAGTCAACCTGTTGGAAGAAAACAAAGTGAATTGTGCAGGGCCGTGCATCATGAAATACCAACCATTTCTGTTTCCAAACACTCTTGGCTATAGGTTGGGATTCTAATCAGTTGTGTGTGGCAAGTACATGTACCTTCTCTGACAGTGCTCTGCAGAGTGGCCAGCCCCTACCACTGTACTTGTTAAGAATGCACCGGGCGCCAAATCTGACATTTCTGTAAGGTGTCACGGAGCTTAGAGTAGATAGAGCAGATGGGAATTGGCCATAGTGAGGAGAGAACCTGCTGCCCTCCCAGCACTCATGAACAATGCCAACAGATTGATCACCTTCCTAAATCATCATGACCCTTTGTTCCTGTTGGCCTCCAGGCCTGGGAAGGCCAGCAGTCAAGTATGGGCCCTTGTTTGTCCCTCTATGACTGAGTGACCTGCTGTCACCTTCTAGAGGACGTCTGGAGGTGCCGCTGACCATCCCACAGGGTTGTCCTTGGAGGGCACCTGGGAGTAGGGGGCGAAAGGGGTGGGAGTAAACATATCAGGAAATCCCATTCTCAGAGCCTTCCTTCTGCTTTTCCTCAGGTGCTTGGGGGAAAGACGAGCTTCACACCTACATCGTGAAGGACCAGCAGGGCCACACAGTGCACTGTGATAACTGAGTTTAAATCCTCACGCGCTGTGTAGCCCTGTGATTAATTGTGTTCTGTCGACGTTAGGCTGCGTTATGATCAGCGTCTTGCTGCTCAGCACTTGCGAGGCTGTTAATTACTCTTGCGTGGCTCTCAGGAGTGTTTTCAAAACATTTAAAACTTCTGCCACCATGTTGGCTTACTAAACCACCATTCTACATAAGAAAGACACACTGATATTTTCACACATGGAGGAGATAATTTAATAACAGCTTCTTCTTCCCAAGCTGTTGCCGACAGAAATGTATTTCTCACACTGCACCAGGTGTCAAGGGTGACTGGCAGCTGCCCTGGACGCTAGGTTCATTCCACACACAGTGGAACTGGGGCCGTGGGAGTGAGTCAGATGGAAAGGAGTGGATTTAAATCCTGGGCTGCCTCAGCGTGGGTCTCCTCATGTTTAATCAAACACTGATCACTAGCCTTCGGTGGATTCAGAAAGACTTTCCTGGTGAGTCTGCTCTCTCCTGTGCATGATAGAGGATGTGGAGCCCCAATACTCCCTGGGTTCTCATTCCCACCCAACACTGGTGCCCGCTCCTAAGTCACTGCTGCCTGGTCATTGTTTACCTTTCAGGTGCCACATTGTATTTCTGGAGACTGGGCTTTAATTCTAGGTCAGTCTGTGCTTCTTTGTTTCACGCAAGCTGTGGGCATGTAGCTGGAATTTTATTTTGTTTCCTGGGAACTCGGAGACTCAGATTACTACAAAGTACAAGAGAAAAAGGCAGAGCCCACATGTTCTCAAGGCTTCGCTATGAACCAAGTGGAAGCTGATCATTGCAATGGGACCTTCCTTCCTGAGGAAACATCATCAGAACTGACTTGAGCAATTTACAAGTGCTTTCTCTCAAATATTCTTAAACTAGTGGCCCGGTGCACAAAATTTGTGTGTGTGTGTGTGTGTGTGTGTGTGTGTGTGTGAGTTCCTCAGCTCAGCCTGTACCCTCTCCAATCTGGTACCCTCTCGCAATCCGGGATTGCTGGCTCCTAACTGCTCACCTCCTTGCCTGCCTGATTACCCCTACCCACTCTGCCTGCCAGCCTGCTCATCCCCAACTGGACCCCCATGCCCACCTGCTTGCCCCCAAATGCTCCCCCTGTCAGCCTGATCACCCCAACTGCCCTCCCCTCCTGGCCTGATCGCCCCTAACCACCTTTGCCTCGGCCCCACCACCATGGCTTTGTCTGGAAGGCCGTCTGGAAGGTCTCCCAGTCTACTTAGCATATTATCCTTTTATTAATATAGATGATGTGAAGAGTCCACAAGGAACATGGTTTTTAATAGTCCACAGGTTTTGTTTTGTATTTTTTTGATCTTTGTAGTTATTTGATTCCCCTTTTACTTTTTATTTACATAAGAAAATTAAGTTCCTGTCCTCAACTCCCCAGCCTCCCTGTCAGCAACGACCTAGAACACAGGGCTTCTATCCCCATTTTGGAACTCTTCCCATGCAGTTTTACATTTTCTAAAACAAAAACAACAAAATAAACAAACACAAAACCCCCACATTATTTTTAAAACAATTGTGGGTCTAGTCCTTTAGGATTGATAGTAACCTCTTCATTATGATGTTCAGATGTCCACACACGTAGACTAATTTATTTTCTCCAACAGGGTCTCCTCTGCCCACTCAGTCCCATCCCATCAGGTCCCATTTCTTCCACGAGCCGCCACACATGTCTGGGTATTTCTATTTCTGTTTCCCTCCTGCCAGTCCACCTGTTCCCGGACCCTTCAGGAGACCCCATTCAACCCCACTTCCTTTAAAAGCTTCCCCAAACTCTTCTGTCCCAAATTTCTGTCTCTTTTCTGAACCCCTCTGGGCTTGTGATCTGAGAAACATAATTGGTACAAAACAACAGCACACAGTTTTGTTCTTCTCAGTGACTTCATTGGGAGAGACTGGAAACATGCCAGGTTGTGTCCCTCCACTTGCTGGAAATCTCAAGAAAACACACAGAGGAGCTGCTGTCCATGGGACGTGACCTGGTGCTGTTCCAGCCACTAGTCTGAGGATTCCCCGGGGTGAGCACAGCAGCCTCGCTCATGGTCCTCAGTGACTACCAAACAAAAATGCCCTCAAATAAAGTAAATTTTATGAAGAGGAGAGGGTGGGGTATGAGAGAGACATTGAGGTGAGACAGAGAAAAAGAGAAAAAGGAACCAAGGAGAGAGGGGCTGACTTAATTCATTCATTCAACATCCATCCCTTGTGTCAAAGCTCTGTAGCTCTCCATGTTTAGTGGTTTGGCACGTTGCCTCTCAGGGTTACCCAGTCATGGACTGGCTGGGGTTCCAGGCCATTTATAAGAGATGACCAATCACTAGATAGTTTGGCTTTAAGTGTTTCAAGCCAGAAATAGAAACTTATTTCTTCCCACAATTAGCAAATATTCATGAAGGGCCACTATAGGTCTGTGAATAAGACAGACAAGGTCACTGCCTTCATAAGAGTCACATTCTGGTGATGGCACGATAACACACAAACTCTATATTTTATGTTATAAGTGCTCTAGCGATGTAACAGAACATACAGGTGTGGGGAAAATGGACACATGACTTTGCTAGAATATTATTCACTGTGGTATCCATGTGTTTTTGGAAAGAGTAGAAAAGCATTTTACACTGAACATTCATTAAAACTCAACTCTTAATCTGAATAATTGGATATTGTACATTTAAAAAATATATATTTTTATTCATTTCAGAGAGGAAGGGAGAGGGAGAGAGAGATAGAAACATCAATGATGAGAGAGAATCATCGATCGGCTGCCTCCTACATGCTCCCCACTGGGGACTGAGCCTGCAACAAGGGTATGTGCCCCAACCAGGAGTTGAACCAGGACCTCCCCATTCATAGGTTGATGCTCAACCACTGAGCCACACCAGTTGAGCGGATCTTGTACATTTTTAATCATAAGGAGTGGCCTCAGTCTTTATCCCAAATAGATTCAACTATCTGCATCTTATTTGCTGACAGCCATTCTGAGCTGGGTGGTGAAGAAGGAGTTTGCTCCCTCCTGTGTCCTGAAGCTGTGGTTTTAGGCAGCAGAATGGTGCCTCCATGAGGCACCTGTCAGTCCATATTTCCAGGCTGTTATGGTAAAATTCATGTGCATTATAGATTTCTGATTTACAGAAACATAAGAGAAATGCATATATCTCTGCAGAGGCAGCTGCCCATTGTAAAACATGGCAAGATAATAATGGCCTGTGAACCAATTCACCACCTAGGAATTCCAAAGAACAAGAAGAAACTAAGATTTGTGAGGCGCTTAACAATTGACTGAGCAGTTTCACTGTGAGCTTCACACCAGGCTGTGAAATGTCCTCCATTTCTTCCCCCACTCCATTCTTTTCTTTCTCTGTCCCATGATGCCTATTGAGAACCCACGATCACCAGGCACTGAGATAGAATCTGGGGGTAGAGAAGGGCAGGTTCCTGCCTCCAGTGCACCTACCAATAAGCTGCTCTTATTACTACTGTCAGGTCACATTCTAGTGGCCAAGCAGGCCTGGACCCAGAGCCAGCTGGTCTTATTTCAAAGTCACATAATCTTTCCAGTGCACCATGTTGGAATGCAGTGAAATATGCTTACCGCAGAACTATGGTGAGGAATGGGGCAAAGCTGGGCTGGGAGGATGGATGAATGGATAGATAGGTAGATAGATAAGATTATAAAGGTAATTTGGTTATTTGATGTCTTTTCAATGTAGATTTTGAATAAGGTATGGCACTGCATGAAGATATAGGTAAGCAAATAGTTTTCATTCTACTCTGGCTACAACATCTAAGAAAATGTGATTCTACTTGTATGCCTTTATTAAGGGAAATGCTTTATTTTTAATGGTGATTTTGCAAAAGCAATTATAAGAAGTTAATCAGATTATTATAGTTATTTTGGAAGTATATTGGGCCACGGAAATTCTAAATAACAATTATTCTCTCCTTTAAAATGATCACCTTCTTCTTCTGAAACTGCTACCAAAAGGTGTCTATGATCTTGGAGAGGAGCTCTCGCATGTGGTATCACAGAGAAAAGTATCTATTCTTGGCAGGGGTAGGACTAAAATACATTTTAATAAAAGGCGATTGATTTTCAAAGTTGTACATATTAGAAACTTAATTGTACTTAGCTAACATCTAAGCTGCTCCTGGGGTCATAAAGGAATCTACACCGGATGATAGCTTATCATTATATTAAACATGAAGAAAGGCAGCATAGAGCTTTCCAATCGCTTAAATATGCACACAGCCACACAAGCATATACGTGTATGTGTCTGCACACTCACAGATACACACATGTGCACACACACACACACACACACACACACACGGGCTGGCTCAGAGCCCTAGACTTGTGATCACACACATGCGCATATGATTGGTCCTAAGAAGGGGCTGTAGGGCTGAATTTTAGCTCTTGCCCCTGGAGACAAGTGTCGCTGCCACCAAGTCTGATGGGAGTCGGTGGCAAATAACTGACCTAGAAACCGGGAATTCAAGGATGGACACTGAATCCTCTGTGTCTCTTGAACGCACCCACACTGCAGACGGACCCGCTCCTACTCACCTGCAGGACCCTTCGAGTGGCATTTTAATGAACAGAACACCGCACAGACTAGTAGTCACCAAACCCAGGTTCCCCTGGATGCTCACTCTGGGTTAGTCTGATGTACCCCCTGGCACTGCACAGTGTGGAGTGCTTTCCAAAATATTTTCACAGGAGGTTTTCTCACTTGACCCTCCTATTGGCACCTAGGATGGACTGACCATTAGGAAGGCTGGGCAGGCTGTGTGGCTCTCCTGGGCTGTGTCAGCCCTGGGACTGGAGGTGAGGCGTGTAATTCTGGCCAGCACCTCTGTGTGCCCATTGCTCCTCCAGCACAATTGAGACGTGAAGCCTGAGGGTGTCCTTTGTCAGGTCACACCATCTGTTAAGAGCCTCGTGGGCATTATCCTGGAGAAGCTCTGAGGGGGTTCTTTGCCAACCTAAAATCAGAAAGACCTCTGTATGCTTCCTCACTTCTCCGCACATCTGCACATTCCCTACCACCTGAGGCTCCATCGGGCTCTGAGCGTGTTTGCATGCGGACGCTGCTGCTTCCTGTGCCACCGTGATGGGTGTCATGACTGGCTTCCCTCCTGCTCTCTCCTCACTGCCTGTCCCTCCATCACCACCAAGCATGTTCTCTTGAGGGTGTGTCCCCTCCCTCAACACCAGTCTTGATGGACACACATGTGGCCAGGCCTGCCCTGGAATCAGATTCCAAATGACCAATTACTTGAGCAGGAACTGCTCTCAACACATGGCTTTACATTTTAACCCAACTGGGACAAAATTCAACTTCAGCACGTTTTATTTTGAAATCAGCACATCGATATAACCACATTAGAAAAGCGGGTTGGTAAAATAAAAAGCAACACAACAGGGTCACTCTTCTGAAATTCTCTGTGTCCCCAATCTAATGTAGGCAGGTCACGAAAGCGGTTTCGTACACCTGCTTATTCTCATCCCTGTTCCTTTAGCAAAATGGACTGTCCTGTTACCAAGATCAGACACAGACGATGGACAGCCCACTGAGCCTGACCAGAAAGGGACTTCCTTCTGGTCGATGCCCTCCTACTCTGGAAGGACTTCCTTTCTTCTCAAGGTTGCAGGTTGGAATCCCACCAGGCGTAAAAGGTGATTGGAGCTACATTTCTGCACTTGCTTTATGTATTTATAATTTAATACAACACCCAAAATTCCTTTAAGAGCTTTCAAAGCAACCCTATATTTGTACAATTTTTCCAGTTGATACACTGTAAAGAAGTATATGTGTGTGTAATAAAAATACTTTAATTGAATTCATTTCATGACCAGAAACAACCAATATTGGTAAATTGAAAGCAATAGAAATGTGCAAATATTCATTAATAACCCGGCTTTAACTAGCTCTAATAAGCTTTGCATGAAAACCAGTAGTTACTTTCCAAACAAACACTTCTTAATTTTTCTGGTCAATTTTCATTCTAGTCAATTCACCGTCACAGCTGGATGCAGCTAAGCAAACCCATCTGTATTTATAGAAGCCGATTTTCATTGAAACCCTTTAAGGCGGGTGTAAACTTAAACATTTCTCTGGGACCCAATGCATATGAACAAAAATAAGTGTATTTGTGAAACTGAAAAGATCATAATGTGCACTGCAAGAGTTTATGGAGTTTTACATTTATCTTATTCTAATGCCTTAGGGCATGTATCATCCCTGGCTGTTAAGGTTTAAAAATATACATAATCTTAATAGGTTATCTCAAGAAGGTTCATTTCCATTCATTATTTAAACCACTTCTCAGGGAGAAATGCTCACATGTGAATTCATTCACTAAGAGATTTTGGAAGCCAGCTGTGTGGAAAATGCCGGGGAGGGTAAACACAGCATTGCCTGGGCCTGTGACCTATTTAGGACGTGGCACATGTATCTCATAGATTACTCACAAAAACACCTGAAGGATTCTCATTGGAGACAGTGGTGAGCCTTTAGGTCACGTCACCTCAAGTGAACCAAAAGCCCTTATGTCAAATTTGCTCTTGGAGAGGACCCAAACGAAAAGGTCCAACTCAGATGTTGCGACTTACAGTTTGGTAAAAATCTCCCAGTAAAAATTTTCCATGTGTGTCCACTCTAATGCACTCCTACACCAGGCAATGCTCTCTCTCAGAATACCCTCACAAGGAGCTCAAAGCTCTCCCACTGCCTGCAAGCCTGGTGATTCTGGCCCCTTTTCTCTCCCCTAACATTTCCCTCAAAACTAGCTCTGGCTTTTCCTGAACCCCTGGTCGTTCTCATCGCTGGATCATCAATTCTTTGTGTTGGTGTCCAGACAACACCATGTACCCAGAGGCCTCTCCTCCAGCAAATAAAACCACCAAGAACCTTGTGAAGAAGTCTGAAGTGGGTAAAACCCACGAGCAAAGGCTGTGGAATGATGCAGAAATAAGTGTGACAGAGCCCAGGCATGGGGCGTCAGGCGCCTTCCTCTGAGGACTTCCCGATATGTGTCTGGATCACTGTGGCTCCTGCCTGGAATGTAACGTTATATTAGTTATATCAGGTAATGGATTTCCACATAAATAAGGTGAGAAGTAGATCATCAGAAGCATGGGAGGAGGTGGACCCAGGAGGAAGAGTGGCGGCGAGGCTGAGGGAAACACTGAAAAAAAAAATGGGTGGCAGCTGACTCAGTTGCTTAGGAAGCACAAAGGAAAATGGTGCCTATTTCACACCAATAGTTGCCAGAGCTGTCACAATCAGCACACGGATAAATGTAAATATAAGGCTGGTAAGAAAACTTCGAAGAAACAATACTTGAACTATTCAACTTGAGTATATATTATTTGAAAATAATTTCCAACTGCCCGGCTGGTGTAGCTCAGTGGTTGAGTGTCGACCTATGAACCAGGAGGTCACGAATCAATTCCCATTCAGGGCACATGCCTGGTTTGTGGGCTTGGTCCCTGGTGGGAAGTGTGCAGGGGGCAGCTGATCAATGATTGTCTCTCATCACTGATGTTTCTATCTCTCTCTTCCTCTCCCTTCCTCTCTGAAATCAATAAAAATAAAAAGTAAAAAATAATTTCCAACCAACAATTTTGTCACTTTTGTCTAACTTTTAGCACTTAAAAGAATAAGCCTTTTTTTTTTCTAAAAAGAAGAATGTCGTTTTGACTCCATGCCCTTTCATCACTGAAAAGACATTTTGTTTTTTTCTTAATGCCCACACAAGGATGTGTTGATTGATTTCTTTTTTTTTTTTGAGAGAGAGGGGAAGGGAGAGAGAGTGTTTCACCAGTGTGAGAGAGGAGAAACCAAACCCACAACCAGGGTTTGTGGCCTGACTGGGAATTGAACCCACAACCTTTCAGTGTATAGCATGGCACTCCAACCAACTAAGCCACACTGGCCAGGGCTGAAAAGCTGCTGCTTTAAATATCCCAAGAAGTTGCTCCCAACATGACAGCAGAAGAGGGATGCTGCTGAGCAAGCTATTTCATTGGAAAATGTTGAGCTCCTTTACAAACGGCTTTCCACAGACACCATCAGATACTACCAGTGATGACGGCAACCCTGTCTCCCCAGAACCCTTCAAATTCTGTGTCTCGCCCATTTAGGGGCAGAGATGAATGAGTAGAACTTACACCAACTGTACTTCTACTTGCATTGATAATCTCAAGTGTCGTTTTTAAAGAGAGCCCTCCCTTGATGAACGCTCTAATTGCACCGTGCCTCCTAAATCTTGATTACTGGTGAAAAATGCCCGTCTAACGAAACCTAATACACTCTCACAAAGCAAATATGCTTTTCTCTAGTAGATGGAGAAGAGTTTTTCTTAAATAATTACTCTCAATGTAGAGCTTTCAATACTTTTACATAATGAACTCATTTGCTCCTTGATTCTAAAAAGTAAAGCAGAATCCATGGTAGAGTGTATTAAAAAATATTACGATAACTTTGTGTTTCCTGTCCTGATAAGGTTGCTATCCCATCCCTGGAACACGGATATCATTGAAAATTGGGGTCATTCTTGAATTATGGTTTCATATGATGATGTGTTAACAGTCACTCTCAGTAATTCGCCTCTTTGCTGCGTTGGCGCCATATCAGTGGAGGTTGATTGCACAAGGAGAAGGTCTAGTGCTCCAGGACGCTTCCTGATGCGCTGCTGCTGTTTCTCCAAAGATATTTGCATTCCAGGTGCCAGATGGAAACAGAGAAATTAAAGCAGAAATTTCTTTCCTTTGAAAGAAAACCAGCAAATGTTTTCTGTGAGTGGGGAGGGTTGGCGCTTCCTCCCCCCAGCGATGGAGCCTGGGCGGTTCATGGAGAGATGGGTGTTGGACGACCCTGGAGGAAACTTTACAAAATGCGAGGTTCCCTTCGGCTCCAACCAGCTGCCATTATCTTTCTTTAATTACCCTGTCAAATTCAGCACCCAGTATAAATAAAGCAACTTTTAATCATTCCAGGAGAGACCGGGGGACAGATATGGATATTACACCTCAATATATGGAAATGGCCAGGAAACATCATTAACTTTTGAATTAACAATGAGCCTTGATTGTTTGAGAACAGGTGACATATTTCTCCATTTAGGGTTTGGGACAAGAAGTTAATTTAAATGCCAAAAGTACATATATTTGAGTAACATGATGTCAAATAAATCTTTGAGCATTAATATAAAAATGGCATTTACAGAAGCTGTCATAAATGTAGCTTAAGGCATGCTTTCTTAAACAGTTTTACTCAACTGAGACCTGCTACGGCTTCAGTCCACTGTTCCAGTTTCACTGGTATTTTTTTCTCAAGGCAATTATAGTAAAGGATATATATATATATTTCAAGTTAACATTTACTGAGCATGGGCTATGGGACGAACATTGCTCTTTGTGCCTTAGGTGTACTGTATAGTTTCTTACAACCACTCCATCAGGTAGATCATTCCATTACCATCATTTTCCAGGTGAGGAATGAGACTTTGGATTAAAACCTTTTCTGAGAACGCACACCTAATAAAAAGTGGCTGGCGGTCCAGCCCATTCTCCTGAAAGGTGTTGGAGCCAGGAGGGCGGCTCCTCTGTGGACTCAGAGTCAGACCTACACTCAGCCTCGAGAAAGGAAAAGCTGCCATTTGCTCAGCATCTTCTCTTTGCTTAACACTGTCCCCAGGTGCTCAAATATTTCTCATTCCTGGGTCCACTTTGCAGGAAATGTTGGCTCATTTTTTTCCTTTCCTTCCTTTTTTTTTTTTTAACTAAGGCAGAGAGAACTTAACTGATTCACCCACGACCACAGTTACCAGTGGGAAGGAAGGGGCTCAGTGAGTTTCTCCGTTTTGGAATATCAGGACCATTATCATCCTTCATTATGTTCAAGGTGTTTTTGCAGCTGGGATGGGGATGATATAAATGCATCCAATAGTGTTACAAAGTTCTAGAAGAATGGGAGGCACGAAGGTCCCATGAACAATTTGCAGCTCTTCCCCCCACCCAGCATTTACTTTTAAACTTTCTCCTTCTAAATGCTCAGTTGTGTGTGTGTGTGTGTGTGTGTGTGTGTGTGTGTGTGTGTGTTTAAAATAAGACAAGCTGGAAGGGAAATACCGGAAAACTACTTCCCCTTTCAGTGTGATAATCATTCATGACGTGTAAAAGAAGGTGGGTGAAAAGTGACAAGCAAAAAACCATTCTACTTTTTTAGCAAAGGTTAAAAGCAAGCGTCAGACCTTGCAGCTTATCATAGCTAAAAGGGATAAAGTGAGCTATTAACATTTTGACTTAAATTGAGAGTAACAGCAGCAGCAGCAGCAATAACAACAACAACAACAACAACAAATGGTGGATACGCTAAACTACATGTATAAATGAGCCAAACATTTTACAGATAAAAGGCCAACCTGAAGTGAGTCCTGTTGTGGCCTGAGAGATATATTCAGACAGCTGTGTGATGTATTGTGTGTATATTAAGTATACACACACCTTAATATGTCAGCAATCAATATTTTATGGGAGGTCCTCTGATACAAAAATTACAAAAAAAGAAATACTTTCTGCTTTTGAATGTCAGTTGAGAACTATTTGTTGAAAACATTACTTTTAAAAAGGAGACAAATGGGAGATAATGAATTTTAGTAATAGAAAGTAAAGAGTGTGGGAGGGTATTGCCAAAGGAGACAGCAGGTAAATACAGCTCATGCTGACAGGGCACAGCTGCCTTTTCTATTTACCTGCAAAAGCAACACGGTCCTAACGTTCACTCCTAGCTCAAGTTAATGGGTACTATGAACCCAGAAAAAGTTTAGCTTCTAGGGGAAAAATAATTGTTTCTATCCTCATGCCTACTTGCTCTTCTGAAAGGCAAATTTAGCCAAATTCTAGAAAAATTTCAGTAAATCACAAATACATATTTAAAGAAAAAATATCTGTATTAAAAAGAAAGCCACAAGTTACCAATATTATTTAACACCTGATTTAAAGTATTATTTAAAACCTGACATAAAAATCTTAAGGCACTTAAATCTAAATCAGCCCTGACAGGGAATGAAATGTCTCCACATGAGTTATAAAAGCCAATAAATACAGTCAGGCCAACACTATGAAAAGGGTTTGTTCACATTTTGACTTGCTGTTCGTGGACCTAGAGTAACTGAGCTCATTGTAATTTTATAGAAACGAATGATGGGAAGAACCCAACACCAGTTCCTAAACTACATGTATAAATGAGCCAAACATCCTATATTATAAAAGTGTAATATGCAAATCAACTGGAGGGCAGAACAACTGGTTGCTGTAATGTGCACTGACCACCAGGGGGCAGACACTCAATGCAGGAGCTGCCCCCTGGTGGTCAGTGTGCTCCCACAGGGGGAGTGCCACTCAGACAGAAACCGGGCTCAAGGCTGGTGAGAGCAGCAGCAGTGGCGGGAGTGGGACCAAGCATTTAGTCAGACATCCCCCAAGGGCTCCCAGACTGTGAGAGGGCGCAGACCGGGCTGAGGAGCCCCCCCTCCCCACCCAAGTGCATGAATTTTGTGCACTGGGCCTCTAGTTTTACAGATAAACCTGAGTGAGGTTTAAGCCACAGTGTGTTTTTTAAAGGAAATAAAAGGCCTGTGTTTCTTTCTGGAACATAGGAGCTTTGGGTTTGACACAGAATCACCTACAGTTAACAGAGCTGCATTCATCATTTCTCAGGAAGTGTGTGTCTCAGAGCAGTTTCCTGATATTTCCACATCTTTGTTTTCAAAGTGCTACCCAGGAGAACCCTGACCCCGAATGCATCTGAGCCTCCTGCTAATTAATCAGCCTAGGACCCTGCCACATTCTGCTCCCATCCAGCCTGCTAGGGTGATTTCTCCATAAAGCTCCTAAAATATCTGCTTTGGATGGTTGTAAATCATTATACACTTCATCTCCTTACAGATGCATTTGACATGTGTTATGGTTTGTTTTTGATTTTTTTAGACTGAAAGTCTTATTCTCCATTTGTGTGTCATTAGTGACATCTTTTTGAAAATTTGGCCTTCAAGCTCAGATGTCAAAATCACAACTTACATGAGATCACAAACTCCCAGAGGCCATGGATTTTGTTTATATTATTTCAAAAACACCGAAAGCAATGCATAGCACATGGCAGGTGCTGAATAATTATTTGTTGAATGAACAATCAATTGCTTTCTTTTAACTATATATCTTGAAACCAGTGAACTTGGCCTCTTTAGTCTCCATGTCCATGTGGGTGAGTTAAATATTGGTAAAAATTGTTAACAGCAAAAGGTGACCATATGCACATTCTGGCAGATTTACTTAAGTATGTATTTACTAGAGGCCTGGTGCACGAAATTTGTGCAGGGGGGAGGGTACCTCAGCCCAGCCTGTGCCCTCTCACAGTCTAGGAGCCCTCAGGGGATGTCCGACTGCCATGGAAGCAGGAGAGGCTCCCGTCACCATTGCTGTGCTCACCAGCCATGAGCCCAGCTTCTGACTGAGTGGTGCTCCTCCTGTGGGAGCACACTGACTACCAGGGGGCAGCTCCTACATCGAGTGATTGCTCCCTGGTGATCAGTGAGCATTATAGCGACCAGTCGTTCCACCGTCAGGCCAAAACCAGCTCTCTGCCATCCCTCAAGGGGTCCTGGATTGCGAGAGAGCACAGGCCAGGCCAAGAGACCTCAACGGTGCAGGATCAGGGCCCAGGAGGGACAGGGGAGGTTGGCCAGCTGGAGAGGGACCACAGGAGGGCTCCAGGGTGTGTCTGGCCCATCTCACTCAGTCCTGATTGGCCAAACCCCCAGCAGCAAGCTAACCTACCAGTCGGAGCACCTGTCCCCTGGTGGTCTGTGCACATCATAGCAACTGGTCAACCAGTCGACTGTCTGCTCCCTGGTGGTCAGTGCACATCATAGTGAGTGGTTGAGTGTCCTTAGCATATCATTAGCATATATTGCTTTGATTGGTTGAATGGCCGACCAGCCAACCAGACACTTAGCATATTAGGCTTTTATTATATAGGATTATAATTAAGCATGTCCCAGTTCTCATTTCTCAAATCATTCATTATTGCCAATCAGATCATTTGATCAGATTAAAAATTACATTGATATAACATATTACATTAACTTATCTATTAGAGTTGGCTTACTACCAATAAGTACGTTTTACCTTGGAGTTTTCAAAATATCAGATTACCTCAAGTTTGTTCCCATAAACACACACACTCACACACATTCACAGTTAAATGCACTCATACTCACACACAGTTACACACATACTCACACATACTCACATGCACACAATCACGCACACACACCTGCTCAGTCTCTTGATGGACACCACAGGTATACTCTGTGAGAAATGGAAGGCAGACTGGCCACAGCATCAACTCCTCTAAATCTGGGAAAATTCCATCCTTCAAGGTCTCTTGCTGATTTAATTATCAATAACATCAGTGTTAACTTATCACCATTGGGTGTAAGTCCAGTGCTAAGAGGTTTGTAGGCATTTTCTTACACAACCCTCTGAGTTAATGAGGATAAAAGTACTTTCTCCTTTTCACAGATGGAGAAACTGAGGTGTCCATATACTAAGGCCACAGAGTTGGAGAGTAAAATTCAGCTCTGACATACCCTGACATGTCACTTTATTAAATGTGCAACATCTTAAGTAAACCATGTCCTGAAATACAGCAAAAAATACAGAAAAACAAAATCCTGTATGCAGAACATTAATGATTTTTAAGTGGAAGTTCTGAAATCTCTCCGTGCGAAAATTTTAATATAAAGTCTTTGCACCCTATAGACTTAACCATCTGGAGATCAAAGAGTAATGACCCTATTCTCCCCATCCCGCACACACACTCACTGTTGTGCCATGCAATATTGTTGTCTTATACTCCAGATGTTAAATTCTCCCAGGGCTGGATCACTGGGAAGAACGCTCATAGTGGGGCCTTAGATTATATCGTGGTTTTATTTACAAAAGAAAAGAAATACTAGTGACTTTAAAAAGGTGAGGAAGTGCATGCATGGAGTAGAGGAGGGAGGCCCTGTGACATAGAGAACAGGAAAGACAGGCTGCCTGCAAGAGCCAATTCCGCTGGGGGCAGGACCACGGATAGCTTACCAGCCTCTCTCCCTCCTATCCTTGTCTTAATGGAATGAATTTCTCTGGGAAAAGGCACTCTGGCTAACCTGCTGTGTCTGCAGAAACCCAACCTCTTGTCTCCAAGCCCAACTCTGAGAATGATTAGGAACTTAGGAAGTGACAGTGACAAGGAACCTCGGGGACTTGACTGGTCGCCTGTAAACTTTCCCTTCGAGAACCGGATGCTCCATTAGGCCAGTCATATGAAACCAGAGGTGGCGTGGTGGGCTCTCCTGCCTCCCTGTGAGGGGCTTCATGGTGAAACCACACGGGCCACACGACAGCCTCCTGCTTTAGGTTACCTCAGAGGCAGGCACACAGCTAGTGCAGGAGACCCAGCATTCACTGTGCCATCGGTGCAGGCTGGGAATAAATGGCCAAATTCCCTGTGTCAACCACAAAGAGCTCAAGTATAATTTTTAAATGCAAGAAGTATTTCTCCAGGGCCCTGGTGTTTCCTCCCTCCGGCTGCAGCAGCATGGGCGGGTGTGCCAAGCTCTGCCACTGCTGATTTACTGCGCTAGGAGCAGCACTCCATCTACGTCCCTTCGCTGCCACCGCCACTGAGCTCTCCCTGTCCCCGGGCATCTTGCTTACAGAAGAAAATTATTCACTTGCTTGTATGTTACATGCAAAACAAACTATTTTTAGCTGCCTCCATCTATCACCTCACTTGGCTATCAAGGTTTGGTTGGGGTAGCAGACAGAAGGACAAAGGGATGCCTGAGCTTTTCTTTGAAAAAAACAGAAGGAGTGCAGGCTGGCGGTGACACAGGTTATCATAGGCAGTGACAGAGAAATGTGCAGGCTGCTCCAATTGCTGTCACCAGAGCTTTGTCTTGTCCTGCTTGGAGCAGCCCGGAGTGGACAGGCAATGATAACGCTGGTGTGCATGCAATTGCTCTTGTCTGCACAGAGGAGCCCCGCCGAGCTCCCCGCCGCTGATAGGTCTCGCACGGTTAAAAAGGGCAGGGAGCCTTTTAAACGACTTTCTGAGTAAAGTGATAGATTGAATGGGCATCCAACCCCTCTTTCTGAGGTTTTGGATTTTTATTTTGTTCTGTGAATGTGTACATTTATGACACGAGGTTTCTCTCTCAAAAAGATGATGCCTAGGCATCCTTCAAGTGACTTTGTCATGCTAATTTTCACAGGCACTTTCAACAATGCGTGTAATGTGTCTGCAAACACACATACAAAAGACGGAGGCAGAAGGTAGGATTCCAGTTTCTGGGCAAGCAGGATCTACCTGTGGTTACTGGATGTGAAAGAAACAGATATTTGGCAAAAACCTCACCGCATGGAACGTTTGCTTTAGCAAAGAGAGCCAGCAGGATGTTGCAGGGGCTAAAGAGCATGACAATAGGACAGGCTGAGAGGCCTCAGGAGGATGTCAGAGGGGCACATAGTTGAGATTCCTAGCCCTAGGCAGGGAGGTCTGAAAAAGTCCTAGAGGAAGGGATAATTTTGCTGGCTTGATAAAGATGAGTAAGGCTTTGCTAGGGTGAGCTTAAAACTCATAAGGAATTTCCATGACAATAGATCCAAATGTATAGACATGATCTACCTCCTCTGCAAATCATGGGTCCCACACACCAGCCCAACCGGACTCAGTTTCCACCACTGCTGTCATGAAGCCTATTGGGCTTCCTCACATAAAGCCATGAGGACCCAGCCTCCTGCCCTCCACATGCACTGAGACCATGTGTATCCTGGGTGACTTCATTTAGCTCTGGTGTCCCCCACATGTTTTGCATAAGTTGTGTCCTAAAACAATGAATGTTAGTCTTATTGCATAAGAAAAGAGAAAGTACACATTTAAAGAAAACCCTTAAAGGCTCTGGATGTTCATGAGTATTGGGGAGGGGCTTGCTTTTGAGGCTGGTGGTGGGGGTGCCTGGTTTGAGGGCCTGGTGAGCTCCTATGTCTCTGAGAGCTGCATGAACCACCGCTTTTGAACCCATTGGCCAAGAAACTTGAGTCTCCCAGTCCCAGTGAGAGGAGCACTCTGGAATGGAAGACACTGGATGTCCTTCCTTCCTGCAGTCGGATCAATTCCTCCCAACTCTAACTTGCACAGTCCTTTCCATTTTAAATTCTCTACTCTATACTGGCTTGGTATCTCCCAGGCAATCCAATCTTCCTTTTAATTTGTAATGCTTGGGAGAGGGACATGCTGTCAGCTCAGCTGACACTAGAGACTTGCGTAAGTGTGGCTCCCTATACTCTGCCACTGAGCGCACCTGTAACCAACTCCCCTGGACTCTCAAGCACAGCAGCCTCGCAGCCAGTGGCGATGGGGCTGAGGAGGAAATGGGAAGGGTCTGGAAATTTGGGGAGGAGAGAATCCAGGGGAGAGAACTTCCCACCATGTGACCACAGATGCTCATGTGGAGATCATGGTCACTGCGAAGGCTATGTATTGTAGCTCCATGCTTCTTTTGAGGCATAACTAAAACTGATAAGTACCTGTAGAGACCCCCACCAAAATAAAGACATCATTTGAGGCATTTCATTTTTAACATCTTTTAAAGAAACACCCATGTCTCTAAACACCCATGCTGTTACACCTAACACGTTTCCTCTCATCCTTTACCTCATTCACATTTTTTTCCTGACCTTCTGATCTACAGTAATTTCTTCCTTCTATTGTTTCAATATTTGAAAGCTAACATGTGCCCACATGTACGATTATGTGTATCTTCACAGCTGGCAGGTTCTTTACACAGACACGGGTGTTTAGAGTGTTTCTGAGTTCTTTGTAGAAACTTTATAGACGAAGACTGCAAGACGACACAAGCTGCTGCTTCTCTTCAACTGCCATTCCTTCTCCCAGGGCCTCACACAGAAACAAAACGCCATCTCATGCTCCTGTTCTGGGGGTAGCAGAACCTGAAGTTCTAATTTATGAGCCTGAAATGCCATTAAGCTGATGCAGGAAATTCTAAGTGTACACGTCCTTTCTGAGAGGAATAACTTAGGGAAATCCAATAAGATTGGGGTTTGAAGACATATAGACATGTTAGCAGAGAGCCTAGAAAACTGAAAAATAGATATTTTTATAGTTTTATAAAGCTTCTTCTTTCTTCTTTTTCTTTCTTTCTTTTTTTAAATACAAAGTGTAACATTCTCTGGCCTTTTGAGCTTCTGAAGATTATTATAAGAGGTTTATAGCATTTCTGCGCTGGATTCTCCTTTGCTTCCTAAAAGAATTCCTCTTCCTCAGTAGCACTCTCTTCAAAGGAGGGTTTACCTCTAACCCTTTCCCACAAAACCAGGCACAGAGCCACTTTCTTCAACCTAAAGCTCCCAGATGCAGGGGTGAGGAATGGGAGCACAGCACACTTGATTTTCAGCCTGTTTCTCAAGCAACTCCAGGACCTTGCATAAACTGAACTAATTCAGACTGGCCTAGAGACATGCCAGGAATTGGTGAACAGTATATTTTAAAGGAATATATTTTTTATCTAGGAAATACTTTTTTGACTCTTCCTCATGCTACTTTCATAGTTTTACAAAATAAACATAGTATACATTGAATCACTGCTGCATTCCCTCAAGACCTATGAACTTAGAAAATAAACATATGGCCCTAGCCAGTTTGGCTCAGTAGATAGAGTGTTGGCCTGCAGACTAAACAGTCACAGGTTTGATTCCAATCAAGGGCATGTACCTTGGTTGCAGGCTCCAACCACGGCCCTGGTCAGGGTGCGAAAGGCAACCAATCGATGTGTCTCTCTCATATCGATGTTTCTCTCTTTCTGTCTTTGCCCCTCCCTTCCACTCTCTCTAAAAATCAATATCCTCAGGTGAGGATTAACAAAATAAATTAAATTAAAAAAATAAAATAAACATTATTTCCAAGAATGCATCTATGTTGGTTTTCACTGTAGAGATTTTGGCCCCCACGAGAACATGATCAACCTCTGATGCTATGTGATTGCCTTTCTCTATTACACACATATATGCAGAAGATAAATCTGTAGTTATAATGACTAACAGAATCTAACAATGGTGCTATCAATGTCTCAGTAGCAAACACGACGGCCATTTATTGAGCACTTTCTATATGTCATCTATGGTAAAAGCATCTTGCATGCGTTGGGCTGGAGTCGGCATCACTGCCGTGTGGAGAGCACTGTCTGGGCACCATCAGGATCCCATTTGCAGAGAAACAGAGGCTCAGGGGGCTCACACACCACGTCCTGTCATTCAGCTAGGAAGTGCTACCTTCTGACCTAATTACTATTCACTCACCACAGGCGGGTTACCTCTTAACAGCCTGCATTTCTGCTGCACTTTGCAAAGATATTATCGTATTTGATACTTAGCGAAATCTCGAGGACGTTAATGCTCAGACGAAGCTCAGAGTTAAAAAGGTACCCAGTACATGGCTACAAAATTGTAGACCCATGTTTCAGAGGTAAATGAAACAACCCTGACTTGTACCTTCATTCGTGTGCGGTTGGATTCACCTAATTTTCTGATGTAGAACAACTGTCAGAGAAAGGGGAATTTTTCTTATGGCCTTTCAAATGTCCCCAGCAATGTATTTGGTTTGAGATCATATCATAAATTGGTGCCACTTACATTAGAGGTTGACTTTTTTAGAGTCCAGTATGACTCTGCATATACTACCTCCACCACAGGGTGTTCAGTTTTCCATGGGGAATGGCCTTTGCTATTCCACTTATCATGCTTCCCCTCATCCTCTATCTAATTTACATCTTCCCTGGCCATTTGGATCCACAGTAATTTCTCCCTTTATTGTCCCCATTGCTTATTTGAAAACTAACATGTGCCCACATATACAATGTATGTGTATCTCACAGCTGGCAGATTCTTCACACAGACACAGCTGGCTCACACGTTTAGGCCCATGGAAGGAATTGTAATTTTTGATTACTTTGCAAAAAAGACTCCTCTGACCTAGGCCAGCCTGCCAGATGGAGTGGGAAGCTTGTTGTGGTTTGACCGATGAGGCTGCTGGGCGTGACAAGGCTGGTGGCTACTAAGACGGTGGTTGACACTGATTCTATTTCCCTTCCACCTTCCAGCTCACTGAGCCACAGATTTGCTGGGTTTCAGTTGTATCAGTGTAAAAATGTATATTTTGAGACAGGTAAGATAGTCTCCTTAGTTCTCCTAAAATTCTTGCATCTGTGACTTGCACATATTATTGCCCAAATCACCTAAGATCATTTCTGAGCCCGTGTGGCTGCTGACGCCCTGGGGGTTGGTAATCACACAGACATCAATGGTGTAGTGGAGAGGGGTTTCCTATCCATGCTGGGGGTGGGAAAGGCCTGTCGGCAATGTCCTTGCAGGCAGCCCACACTGGGACTGGAGACCAACACAATTGCCGACTCTCTCTGAGGGCCTTTAAAGTATTAAATGTGGGTGGACAGTGAAAGTGGGTTTTATTTGCTGGTGCTGCTGTTTCTGTACAGAGGGGCACCCCAGATATTGTGATGGTTATTGGAGGCTCTGCATAGTCACCACTTTTCTCCTGCTGTCATTTAAGGCAGAGGCTTGGAATGACACAGCTGGGAATGAATTGCAGGCTGGCTTCTGTATTTGTATTATTATTATTATTTTTTTCTGGGGGAGGAGAAGCCCTCACAGTCTCCAGAAGCTATGAACCCTCAGCCTTTGCCACTTAAAGAGGAAGGAAATGTTGGGTGTGCAATGGGAGCTGCTGTTAGGATGTCAGCATCCGCGTTACGAGAAGGTAAAGACACTTTGATGAGATGCTTGACAAGCTGAGTATGTTAGGGGTTGTGATAAGTGGGAAGAATACAAAAGGGAGGAGGATAGGAGATGCAGCCTCATAAATAAAGCTGGAGTAGCAGACTCAAAACACAGACTTTTGGGAAAATGACAACATAAACATAGGAAGTTTTCCCCAAGTCTATCCTTTGTGACATCACAGACTGGACATGAAAGTGTCAGGTGCTGCTCTCACTGCATCGGATGTCCTGGCCATCCGCCCAGAAAGGCTCTGATTTGCTCTGTCCCTTAGTCCCTTAAAGCAAACTGGGTGCCTTCCTCACCCCAAGCACCAGCAAAGATCCTTCACTGTGTGGTTGTAATTCTGTTTCCTGCTGCAGGATTATCTAGATGGTCCAAGAAAGCCTGACATTGGTTCCATAGAAGGAAAAAAAAAATGATGTTCATGACAAAGACACACATGCTTTCAGGTTTAATGGCTGGAGGGTGGGGAGGATGTCTGCCTTTAAGTGAAGGCCGCCAGCAAATGCTGACAATCCACACCCACTTAGATTCCGTGTTTCGTGTGTGTGGCAGGGGCAGCTTGTCACTATATCGGGGATGGCTGACAGGACAATGTCAGCCTGACCTTCAGAAACCCTCTCCCCCTGGTTGCGGTCATCTCAAGGATGTGGGAGAGCTGTGAGTCTCTCCTTGGTGCCAAGGTGAACCACACACAAGCTCCAGCTGCCCGCTATTCCCTCGTGGAACAGGCTGCTTGGCGTCGCTCGCGTTGGGGGTGCCAGAGTGCGGTCACCGGCCTCAGGATGACAAATTACCTCTCTGCCAGTATCAGAGCTGCGACAGTCCTCTCCACAGCCCCTCCAGATGGGCCTAATTACACTATTAGCCAATGAGGGAGTCTGACGGCTCCATTAGGAGCCTCCTGCGCACAAACAAACAGCTCAGGATGAATATCTTTGCAGCAGCAGCGCCTGGCATGCCCGGGTGTGCGTTGACCATGGGTTCGCTCTTGGAGGCCTGCTGAGACCCTGAACTCCTGCAGGAAGGCCCCCCCCACCCCCCGCCCTGCGCCACAGTCCCAGATCCCCCTTGGCAACCATGGGCCACAGAGGAGAGGGAGGCCACTTTCCTGCATGGCTAAGCTCCATGGCGGCTGCAGCTAAGGTCACTGTTAACCCTGCCCACGCGTGGACGCTCATCTGTAAAGCAGTGCCGCCTGGCTTGCGGGCACTCCCTTCCAGATCATCTCATGATGAACTGAATGCATTCAACTTACAGAAACTGTAGACAGACAGGGTTTGCCATTTATAGTTATGGCCACGGTAGACATCCTTGTTCTGCATAATGAATGAAAATGCTATAAGGAAAGTGGGGCATCTCCTCTGGAGCTCCCTAGGCCCAGGCTCACATTAATCTAAGGAGGAAAGGGTGTTTGATCTCAGTCATATGTGGAATCTAACTCAGCCTCGCAGAGAGGAGGCTGGTGGCTGCCAGGGCTGGGGGTGGGAAAGAGCAGGTGTTGGTCAGAGAGCACAAACTTCCAGTTACAAGATGAGTAAGTTCTGGGATCAGAATCATGTCTCCCGACCCCTAGCCTCTCCCAGGACCTCCCATGTTCTCTCAGATGTTTCCCCTCACAAATTCATTGCCTGGTAAAGCCCAGCCTGCTGTCTGCTTCTTAGAGAACTGACTAACTCAACCCAATCTGCTCCTTGGACTGTGGGACAGAAGGGCATTCGGATGGGAGAGGACAGCATCAGCCTCCCCTCTAAAGGGGTCCCCTCCCTCCCCTTAGGTTCTCTCTGATGCCATCTGCCCTTTGTGCCCATAGAATCCAGCAGGAAAGTGAGTGGGCCCAGCTCCACCCTCCACCTGGATCCTCTCCTCCACATAACCACTCTCAGCCCCACCCCTCACTCCCTTGTGGCTGCCTAGCCGCGGCCAACATTTAATCCTTTGAGCTTCCAGTCAGACCATGCTCAGAAGACAATGTCCCTGCCCCATCACCTCCCAGACCCATTTCCCCGGTTCCCTGCCCTGTGGTGGCCTCCATTCCCCAACTTCTTCTCAGGTGGCTCCCCTGGATGAAGGCTCTCAGCCAACTGTCACCTCCTTCCTGGTCCTGCTGAGGCCTCACCACTCCCCACAGCCAACTGGCCCTCCCTGGCCACTCCAGATGCTGTCCCCTTCCCTCCCACAGTCCACGGGGCCCATCACTTACTCATTGTTGTGGTTGCTTGTCCTCTGCCTGCTCCCTCTGGGGCGTGAGTGCCTTGGGGCAGGGGCTCTCTTTTGTCCACCACACATCCCACACAGAGCAGCCCAGGTGCAGGAAGCCTGCTCTTAGTGGGCGGTTCGCCATGACAATGGCCCAAGGAAACATATTTGCGCTGATGAGGATGAGCTCCGAATGCAGAAATCTCCCCATTAGGGTCCCTACATTTCACCTCGCTCTCCCCAGCTCCACAAATCCCGCCTCTCCAGGCCCTGACCAGTTCCTAAACCCAGGACTCTTGGGTGACTCTCACTGGCCCACTGTGGTCGCTCACAGCATAGCTTTGGGTTGTGTCATGGTTTGGGCACATCCCTTAGAGCTGGTGTGGCAGTGATGTCCTTACTCATAGTTCATGACTCATTTCCAGTGAGAATCCCAAAGCAGGGCGGGGAGTGGCAGGGAAGATGACAGACCCAGGAGATCTGTCCTGATGCCTGGAGCAGAGATGCAGGGACGAAGAGCGGGAAGGGACATGGGGAACATCAGATGTGTCTGGATTACAGCGTTCTTCTTGAGTTTTCTCTGTGGGCGCTGGGCAGCTGTCACCTTGTATGCTTAATCTGACTATGGGTTGTCCTCAGAGACAAACCATTAGAACAACTAAAGCAAAGCACATGCTATGGAAAACGGGTGCTTGTTAGGAATCTCGGGGCCGACAGGGGCCTTGCAAGCTTCATTCGCTGGCTGGACCGAACAGTGGAAAAGTGGCTGTGGAGCTGTTCAGACACCCTTCCGGGCTGGGCTTCTGTCAGGCTCGCTGGGCCCATTAGAAGGGAACGTTTGATCAGTAAATTGCAAATACCTCTGCAACATGCACTTAATTATAACTAATTTGCTATTGATTAACCATTTATTCTAACAGAACCACTGTAAAGATGGGCTGGTGCTCAGCCATCAAAATAAAAGGGCACAGCAATCTTTGGTATTTTAAAACACTTTATTTTCTAGGTCACAGACCAGTGTTTTGATTGATTCTAGAGAGGATGTGTAGTTTTGTTAACAACACTAAAAAAAGTGGAATTAAAAATTGGAGTACCGGAGAATGTCTTTGTATTCGCGAGCTCCCTCCTGGGCTCTGCCGACTTTCACAGGAACCTTGGGACTGGTCAGCGATGGGAGGTGCAAATTTTTAAATATTTTAGGTGGCATTTCTGCTTGACTCTCTCCTGTGAGTGTGAAATTACCTCTTGGAGGGAGAAAGACGGCTACGTCATACGTTTGTATTACACACGAGCTTGTAAATGAGTGGGTTACACATGTTCAGAAGTCAGCTGAGTCCTGCATGCCAGGTCTGAACCACACAGACACATGACTGGGTCTCATTGTCCAGTTTATCCCAGTGAAACGATGCACAGGTTGAATTGCCCAGATAACTGAGGTGAACCCATGTAAGAGTAAAGTCTGTATAAAATGTTTAGAACTTTTAGTAATATATTTCTGGGACACTTTGATTACCTCCCTGTCTTTTCAAAGAGAATACACATCATGATTTTACTTTTTGTGAGGCATGTGATCATCCATATGGGTATCAATTAATATCCTGGAAAGTAATTATAAAATAATTTCCTTTGGGCTAATAGAGTGTTCAGAACACTTTATGCTTCTCTGAAGGTCCCAGACTTCCTCACATCCGGGGATTTTGCAGACCCACTCTCTCCTCATCACCTGCCACCCCTCTGTGGATCCAGGGAGAGACAGAGAGAGAGAGACGAGAGAGAGAGAGAGAGAGAGAGAGAGAGAGAGAGAGAGAGAGAGAGAATAAAGTATACAGCTTAGGGAATGATGTATTTCTGATTTAATAAGAGGCATTTTCACTTAATATTGAGTTCTTAAGGTTTGGAAATTTCAGGGCACTGCATGTGAGATCAGTATAGAATTCAACTCTATGTACTAGAACCTAATTTCTTTAGGCAAATGTGTTCACTGGTATAGAACTAATTGTAATAAATATAACTAACAATTATAAAGTAATGTCCTTGTCCTATGGGGGTATTTTAAAATTTATTCTCAAGGTAGAGTTCACCTGTAGCCCAGAGAACGCTGAAGTGCCTCCCATACCAAGAAGCGAATATACCAGGACAAGCCAGGGAGAAACAAAGCAAACTTGTTAAAAAGCAAGATGCTTGAAGATAAAACACTTAGACACTCTCTTTCTAAAGCAATGCCTTTCCTCACATTTTTTTTGAGCAAAGGTGCTCATGAAGCTTAGGACTTCTGACCAATCCGGTGATGCCACTTTCCACATGTTATATTCTTTAGAGATGGCACCAGAGAAAATGTCAGTGAGTGAACAATTCAAAAGGTTCATTTCAGAGTCAGCATCGCCAACTGGCAAATTTCTTCAGATCTGGATTTTCAAGAAAGAAATCTGAAAGCATTAAAATGTTATTAATCAAAGCTCAACAGTATATCTCAGCTTCAAAAAGTTGTTTCTGGTAACACTGCAGACTTTAATTAATGGCTAGTTCTTGCAATTAGGCAGTATGATTTAGCCCTGGGAAAAGAAAGCAAGGAATAACCCATGGAATGAAAAGAAATCCATACTCTTTCATGCTTAAACTTTCTTTCCTCTTTTAAAAATGGAAGTAACACTTTCTCTTTGTCTTACTGAAAATTCTCAAGCAATTTCGCCTCTGCTCTCCTGGCCTTTGGCAGATTGTGGAAACCCTACCCCACACTTCTCATCTCACTGCCCACCCTGTAACTTCCAGGACACCTGCTTCTGATGCCCTCGATGTGTCCCACAACAGGTGACATCTTCGTTGGAAGCAGTTACCAAGGAACAGGTCTTGGAAGATTTGTGTGGCTTTAAGTGCAATATGTAAGGGCACCCTATGCACGGAGGGGTATGTTTTAGAATCGCGGAGTCAGAGTGCAGAACTAAAGCTTCCTTTGACTGGAAGGCATTGAAGAAAGGCAGGAAAAGCTGGGGTATCCTGGGAACCCAGACATGCAGTCTCTCTCTCTTTCTCTCTCTTTTAAAAAATATGTTTTTAATGATTTTAGAGAGAGAGGAAGAGTGATGGATAGAGAGATAGAAACATCAATGATGAGAGACATTGATCGGCTGCTTCCTACACACCCCCTACTGAGAATTGAGCCCACAGCTGGGCATGTGCCCTGGCCGGTAATTGAACCAGGGTCCTCTTGGTCATCGGTCAAGGCTCAACCACTAAGCCACACCGGTAGGGCATCTCTCCCTTTCCTTTGTTTGATTCTCTCTCCCTCCCTCTCTATCTCTCTCCCTCTTTCTTTGATTCTCTTTTCCTCTATCTCTGTCTCTCCCTCTATGTCTCTCTGTCTCTCTTATTCTCTCTCTTTTGTCAGATTCTGCCTCTCTCTCTCCCTCTCTCTTTATCTCATTCTCTCTTGGATTCTCTCTCTCTCTCACTCTCATCTCCTCATCAGTTCAATGCAGCACAGAATGGCACTGATGTAGAAGACAAGCAGTCACACGTGAACTTGCTGCGCATGTGCACCAGGATGTCTGCCTTGACCGTGAGGACCTGTGTTCCCAGGCAGCACTATAAGGAACCCAGTCACAAACATGAGGAGGTTTGCATGACTCTGAAGTTCTACCTCAGTGCAATTAATTCAACCTGCAATTTTGTATTGGCACTTTGGGCTTCATCTCTTCTCAGAAGCATCTATTGTTCCGGGTTCAGCGAGTATTGTCAGCATTGTTATCTTGCGACACCGCACTGAATCCCCACTTCTCTGTCTGAAGTGCCACCGATGCTAGCCAAGTGGGGAGAAAAGGTCCCTCTGAGATTGATTTTTTTCTAGACACCATGGTTCTGTTCAATTGAATGCGCTCAAGTTGTGGTTAACATAAACACCATGGAGAGTAGGAATGTCAAATTAGCAGCTTTGCAAATCTCCTGTTAATTGTCAGCCTAATTAAAAAATTGCTAATTATAATGTTTATAACCTCAAATAACTGCTCAGCTATAAAGTATGGCCTGTCAGGTGTAAACAGGGAACTGGAGGGAAAAAAATCAATTGGCATCTGTTAATTTATCAGCGGTGGTCCACCAAATTGAAAAATGGATCAGCTCTTGCACTGTAAATCTGCATTGTGATAAAAAGACCAATCCATCCGACACCTGCTTAGTAATGATAATGGCCATCTTCACTGGTTTACCCCAGGTGTCTGTGCTTTTCAATTCTGGTCCTTTTTAGGAGCTGAAGAAAAGCTGGGTCTGTAGGTGACAGGAGCCATTGATAAAATGTTGGACCCATGCGTCAGAAAGCACAGCTCAACTACTGGTAAATAAAACCATTCAACATTTTGTGATAAGCAAAAGTAAAAATGGAGGGAAACTAAAACATAGACACACACATTCTGATGGTTAAATGTAGGGAGATCATCTTCCTTGAAAGAATTCTGGAGTCCTGAGCCCCCACCACTTGCTCATGTTCATCTGAATTAGTCATCCAGAGCATCACTACCTCCTGGCTAAGTGGACCAAGGAGGTTTGAATACAACAATATCATTCTCAGAGATCTATAGAATTCTAGTGCCACTTTCCTGTCCTCTGTAAGCTGCCTACTTACACTGGGTGTGTGATTGCTCACGGTGTCTGTGGCACTGTGCTGTGATGGGTTACATGATTTTGCTCTGGTTCCTAATTTATCCAGGTGCATGCCCTTTGTTCCTCCTGGTCTTGAGAACTTCCCAGCTGGGTAACTCCTTCTCTAACCATGTACTTCCCTGAAACCAGGACCTGCAGAGGAAGGGCAGAGCGATGCTCCCTGTCACCACACTTGGCTCCTGTCCTTTCCACAGTGCACACCAAGTGTTCACTAAGTTTACCAGAGAAAAAGTTGTAGGTACACTATCACAGATGCCTTAAGCAGTACTGGGGCATTGTCTTGATTCAACAGACATTTGTGGAGCATTCATGCTAGGAATTATCTAAGTCAAAGGAACCAAGATGATTAGGAATGTCTTATCCTCAGGCAGTTTATAGGCTGGTGGGACCACGCCCTGGATGGAATTTGATAGGAATGGTGACTGCAAATCATATAGACTCAATGGAACACTTAGCAGGGGGCCAGCTTATGGACCCCAAACAGGGTTGGTTTGGTTTACTTTTTCCCCAATGCCTCCTGGATCTGTCATTTGGGGCCAGTTGAGAAGATGAGTGAGTGGCTGCAGGGAATGGCAGAGCCTGGAATGGGGCACAGGCAGGCCTTTTCTCCCCAGCCAGGCTCCCTTGTTCCTGACATCTGCACTTGTGGCTGGAACTTGAGGTCTCACTACTCAGGTCCCTCATTTCTCTGAGGGCATAGGTCTCACTACTCAGGTCCCTCATTTCTCCGAGGGCATATTTAACCGGTTTCATAGGCCCTGCTGAAGTAATGCCCTTGGCTCATAGTCTGGCACCTCCCCTCTGGTTCTAGCTCAAGGGAGAATGGATTTTATGCCCCATAGGCTGTCCCTTTCCTGTTCTAAAATCCTCTCATTTCATCTGCCCAGCAGTGGAGAGAGGGAATGAGGAGGACTGATCAGCTTGAGCCAAGTTTTTAGCCATTTTCTTCTTTATTTTATCGGATGCCTCTGTGTCTTTCTCACTAGTCTGAAGATGTGCCTATGGTTTGGGCTGCCCCAGGAAGGGCAGTGTAGGGGAGGGGAGGAGAGAGCTGGTACACGCAGAGGGGGAGCCTGTGCGAAGAGCCCACACAGTTGAGTGCACACCGGCCAGCCAGAGTGTGTGCATGATCACTTTTCAAGACATCTGTTAGAATTGCTCCTGCTTACAGATGAGACAGGGAAGGTATAATATTTACAAACTTGTCCTAAACCTCCTTTAGAAAGGGACTGAGCAAAGGTGGGCACTCAAACCCCTTGGACTTGGGTTTTTCCTCCACTTCCATTAGATTGTGTTGCTCCCAAGGGAGGGGAAGGCTCTGAGGGAAAGTGCTTGTACTGGGGTAACAATAGGTGTCTTAACACATCATGGTATACATGTGATAAGTGAAAAGTCCCCTCCTCCCACCCCCCATGTCCAACCCGTGTCCTTGAAACCTGAATAGGGCACCTTATGTGGCCAGAGGGGCTGTGCAGATGTGATCAAGCTTACCGACCCTGACACAGGGAGGCATCTGGATAATCATGATGGGCCCCATTTATCACCCTTAAAAGAAAAGCAGAAGGCCGGGGAAGGTTGGGGGCGGGAGGTAGGTGGGTAAGAGATCAACCAAAGGACTTGTATGCATGCATATAAGCCTAACCAATGGACATAAGACACTGGGGAATAGGGGAGGCTAGGGGACTGTCTAGGGCGGGGAAAAAATGGACACATATGTAATACCCTTTGTAATAAAAAATAAAATTTGAAAAAAAAATAAACTGGTTATGTAACAACAACAACAACAACAACAACAACAAAGAAAAGCAGAGAATACTTCTCCCATTAAAGTCAGAGAGACGCAGCAGGAGGGGATCCAGAGAGGTGCTAGGCAGAGGTGCTCCCCCAACTGCTGGGCAGGGGTACCCTGGGATTATGAGAAGGAACTCATTCCGAAGCCTTGTTCTGAGCAAAGACAGTTCCCCAGCTGACAGCCAGTCAGGGACTGGGGCTCAGTCCTTCAGCCTCAAGGCACGGAGTCAGATAACCTGAGTGAGCTGGGATGGGATGGAGCACCAGCAGCCCAGCTGGCTGAGCCATGCCATGCACCGTTCTGACTGATGGGTCTGTGTGGGGATACATGAGTTGTTTAAAGCCAATAAGTGGGTGGTAATTTTAAGAAAGCTATAGAAAATCTGCCAAATCCTGGTGGCAGCCCCTCAGAGTGATTTGGGCTCTGTGGTCAACCATGGCCCTTGAAATCCACTGCCTCCAACTGGTCCAAGAAGAAAGGAAGACTTCTGAAAGGTCTGCCTGGAGGGAGTCATAGCCTCCTGCTCATTTCTACCTTGAGCAGCCACATGCTGAGCCTGGATCCCAGGTCTGGGGACACAGCCTGGCAGAACGCCAGCTCCCAACAGTTACTCCGCCCAGGGAAATGTGCATTTCTCAATGGGCAGTGGTCTCTGCTCCTCGCCTCTGCCAGAGATGTCCTGCTCTATTGGGGGCATTTTGTACACAGAAGACTGTTGGCATCAGCAGGACCCGGTGACCCGGGAGAACTGCTGATCCCATCAGATGGAGTTGACCGTGGCATAGACAGAGACTAGTCGGCATCTCTGTGTCAGGAGGTATTTGGGGCAAAATCCAAGTAGCACGTATGTAGGTAGCTGTAATGTTCAATTGGATAAATTCAATTAACAAGTTATTACAGTGTCTAACTAAAGTATTTTTAAGTCAATAGACCATTTTTGGAGCAGTTTTGGTTTACAGGACAATTGAGTAGGACGTACAGACAGTCTCCACAAACTCCAGCTATCACATGTGGTTTCTCAGTTTATTTACGTTTCGTCTGTGTAACAATTGGTGAAGCGATAAGGATGCATTAGTATGCACTAAATTCATCTTTGGGTTCAATTTTGTGTTGTTCAGGTTTGATGGGCTTTGGTAAAAGCATATCTGCCATGAGAATATCATCCAGAGTAGTTGCACTCCCCCCAATTTTCTGTGCTCCACCTGCTCATCCCACCCTCCCCCAACCCCTGACAGCCACTTATCTGTTTACTGTCTCCATAGTTTTTCCTTTTCCAGAATGTCTTATAGTTGGAATCATAAGCAGGTTTTTCCTCCCCAGTGAGGCTCCTTGTAGCCTTTTCTGATTGACTTCTTTCACTTCGTAACATGCACTTAAGTTTCTACCATGGCTTGTCATGGCTTGACAGCTCATTTCTTTTTAGTGCTGAATAATATTCCATGGTCTGGATGGACCGCAGTTTGTTTATCCATTCACCTACTGGAGCATGTGCTGGATGCTCTCAAGTTCTGGTAATTATGAATGAAACTGCCATAAGCATCCCTGTGCAGGTTTTTGTGTGACATAAATTTTCAACATTTGGGGGTAAACACCAAGGAATGTGGTTACTAAAACGTATGATAAGTGTATGTTTAGTTTTGTAAGAAACCCAGCAAATTGTTTTCCAGAGTGGCCGTGACATCTTGCATTCCCACTAGCAACGAATGAGAGTCCCTGTTGCTCCACATCCTTCAAAGGACTGGATGAGGCCTGCACAGAGCTGATAGCAGGTTTCTCATTAAGAAGGTGTTGTGGCTCAGAGGACTGCATTCACTAATGACATTTCCCTGTCTAGTCAGTGATGTGCTAGCCATTTCATAGTCATCATCTCATTTAATCATCTCAGCAGCCTGCTGGGCACCAGCTATTATCTCCCATTTATTGACAAGAAACTGAAGACTGGGGAGTTTACGTAACTTTAAAAAGATCGTAGCCAGCCAAGATCAGAAGTTGAGACTTGGGTTTGGCTGAGTCTGGAGCCCAGGCTCTTCCCACCTAGGATGCTTTCTCTGTGTTAACACTCCTCACGTCAGAGGTGCCTCTGGACCACTGTCAAGGCCTCTCTGAGCCTGCTGGGTTGGGTAGGCTTAATTGCTCAGAAGAAGAAGGAGAAGAATAGAGAGGAGGGAAATAAAGAAAATAGATCATACTTGGGAAGTCCCAGTGCCAAAATAACAACAGCAAAAAAATTAACAACCAACTATCATGAAATTCACAGTAAACCACACGTATACCCAGAGCAGGGCAAGTTGGACAAGCCCCTGTGTTTTGTCATTAAAGGCACTACACATGCCAGAAGTTCCTGTACTGAGAGCTCCTTATTTCCCACAGGAAGCAGTGGAATAATAATTAAAGAAAGAAGAAAAAAAGCTTAGGTCATTGCTAACTTCTGACTTGAGCATCTTTAATTTTGGTTATTTCCCCTGGCTCCTTCGCTCATTGCCCTAGATCTTTCCTTAATATTTAAAAATCTCCATGGCAGTTTATATAAAACCTTCACAACCACTTCCAGCTAAATTCGCAAAGTATGTGGAGTGGGGGTGTGTGCAGACTCTGCATTTGGTCTCTGGGGAGGGGCTAAGATGAACCTTGGGGATGGGAGCTCCTATGGGGTCTGAGAACCAGCACATGTGCGTGGATTCCTGCCTGACTAGAATTGAACTGACTTTAGGGAAAAGGAAGGGTGGGGAAAGAAGTTACAGTCATTGAATCCAGTCACACATCCAGACACACAGGGAGAGGGGATATCAAGGCCCAGGAGATGAATGAGACTCAGGATGAGGTGTTTTCTGAGTAGCATGTGACCCTAGGTTGTGACATGCCTTGAGGCCCAGGGTCACACAGGTCGGCCATGTCCTGGGTGAGTCCTGCTCCTAATGGACAGGTGGGGAACCAGCTAAGACCTCCAAACAGAGCATTAATTACTTAGATGTCCAGACTCATGTTCAGAGGAGACAACACACCCTTAAACACCAGGAAAGAATGACATGAGGAGTTGAGACATCACAGAATGGAAAGGGATGGAGTGCTGCCATGGGAGCAGGAGGCAGTGAGAGAAGTGGGGGCAAGTGCAGCCCTCGGGCCCAGTCTATCTCTAGCATCAGGTCTGTCCTGAGTTACCTGTCAATCTAGGGCTCTTTGGGTCCCAGCTCAGCCCCAAAGCAGAATCTTCAGGGGCAGAGCCTGCAGGCTGTGTTGTAGCTCTGGGTATTGGACAAGTCCCAGGACAAGGCAGGACTTTGCTGTGACACTAATGGAAGACTGGATTCCTGGAACCCCATTTCCTTTGTGGAACTTTCAGAGGTTTCCCATTTCCAAGCGCATCAACACCTGCCTGTTCTGTCTTCTGAGGCTTCCGATGGTCTCCCCTGTCCCAGGTAGCCACGTCCTGTTGCAGGCGAACACACACCCTTTACTCCCAGGATACCTTCCAATGCTGTGCCAGCAACAGGCTCTTCACCACTAAGGGTGCTGGCATTTATTCCAAATCTGGTCTTTCACGTCTTGTTTTGTTTTGTAAAGGCCCCTGAGCATGGACAATGGTTGAATTCACAAAATAGATGTTGCATATTACTCAGCTCCCATCATTCCAATTTAATATTTTCAAGAATCTGAGACTTCAAGACAACCAGCCTTTAATGACCGCCAGTTGAACAAACACTATCGTAACTATTTGACACCTGTTCAACCAATGAGATTCCATCACCAGTTTGGTCAACCCATTCCTTCAGGAGTCACGTTGGCCCTTTTGTCTGCATTTATAACTTCCAGGTTCTGTGTAACCCATGTTCTAATGAATGAGAAACATAGAGGGCTTTTTTATTATTATTATAGAAATAACATCTGTATTAGCAGTGAAATTCAGGAAATGGTTTTGCATTTATAGTACCTACAGTTGGGTGAGAAATTATTTGCATAAATTGTCCCAAATAGAATTTAATTGGAACCCATAGATTTCATGATCTTGTCTCACTGGAAAGTTCAGGACGATGAATCAAACATTAAATTAAATGTCACATGATAATTAGTCAGGTACTGTGAGCTTACAGCTAAGATCTGCCTGACTCTTTTCTTTAGGTAATCAGGACTGAAGCACATGTTTTATGGGGGCTATAAAACACGTGAACATTTCATTTACCTGGTTTGTTAGGGACTACACAGACATTCAAATTCGGTATGTTTAAGCGGAACTCAGGCACCACACAGTGTAAGCAAAACTGCACACCAAATTACAAATGGGGTTCTTTGTAAACATTTCTGCTAATAAAAACATTTTCATTTGGTAGATAATACCAGAGATAGTCTCAGGAAAATAAATCATGGATTTATAAACCATAATTGCCTAAAAGAAGCAAACTAAGCAATTTTTCCATCTCCACTGGAACTGGGCAATCCCTGTTTTCACAGCTGAATATTCAAAGGGTTGTTTACTATAATTGGAAGGCACTTGACAGTTTAAGTAGCCCACACTTAGCAGGCTTCAAAATGGGGCCGGAATTATTGTTTTGCAAGCCCTTTAGATAAATAAGTGCCAAGTGCCACTCAGTTATCCTTAAAAGGCACACATTTGAGACTTTTCTGGATTGTCCCCAATGATTTCTGAATGTGATAAAATTCTGATTTTCATTTGTATAATTCCTCTTCTTGAACTTCACAAGAATCATCTTTCCAGATTAATATGCTTTTATTAAAAGATTCCTAAAAGGGTAGCTAGAAAAGCGAAGTCCCCACTCCCCCCATCCCCCCGCCCACAAATGGACTGGGACCTCACCTTGTGGCCCTGCTGGCAACATGTTGCACCAAAACATACCATTGGCTCCCAGGGAACAAGGGCTCTATCCTTGCCCACACTCTCTTTGGTCAGGCCCCTTTCTGAATCGGGACTGTCCTGCAAGCCCAGTTTTACCAAGAGTCCTGCTAAGCCAGTTTATAGGGAATCCCTATCTCTACTGTGGACATCATGCCTAACCAAGGCTCCTCTTTCCTGACCCTTGACACCTAACTAAGCTCCTCTTAGTCATTTTTACAAAAATTGATTTTATTTATTATTTTTAATTAATTTTATTAACCCCACCCTCCCATCCCCAACTCCCCTCATGAAATTCATCAGTCTGTTCATGGTTCTGTGTCTCTGAATCTATTTTGTTCATCATTTTATTATTTATTTTAGAGAGAGAGGAAGGGAAAAAGAGATAGAGAGATAGAGAAAGAGAGATGAGAGAGAAACATGCCTTCCACACTGGGGATCGAACCCACAGCCTGAGTATGTGCCTTGGCTAGGAATCGAACTGTTGACCTTCCAGTGCATGGGACGATGCTCAAAGAACTGAGCCACACTAGTCAGGGCTCCTCTTAGTAATTTTAGTGAATATGTATCAGATGAAAAACAAATAATTTCATAATGTTTTTGGTTTAAAAACGTATATATTTTTAATATATTATATAGTATATGAATTTTATGTATGTATATATAGACTATATATACACACACACATACTTACTAAATTAGTAACAATAAATTAACTGCAATTATTTTGTAAGTAGCAACTCACTCTCAAAATCTGAGTCTTAGACTATCCTAAGAGAGGGCCTATAATTTTTTTCTTAAGGGAAGTAGTTGTGGAACTAACTCATTGAAACAAACAGCATGCAATGATGAATATTTCAAAGTAATCTCAGCGCCATTTATTAGAAGGAAAAGGAATGAAAAAACAACGTAGCTTAACACACAGGCCGCGTCTGAGACGTGTGGCTATACTGGTAATAACATACGCAGCACGAGGAGAGCACCACAGGCTGTGCTTAAACAGCACAGGTCATGGGGTTGACACTGCAAGATGGCAACTCAAACAAGAATTTGAAGGCCTCCCTTCCATTGACTATGTGGCACTGATCTTTGCTACCACTTATTGAGCGCTACCTGTATGCAGGGCTGGGCCAGTAGCTGATTCACAGGGTAGCACGTGGGCACCAATGTCCACCAGGGTGTGTCCTGCCTCAGCCAATGAGGATGTGATCTTAGGAAGTGTCCTAGCTTCCCTGAGCTTCCATTCCCCCATTTGTAAAATAAAAACAAGAGTATTACATCATAGCGTTATTGTGTGGATTGTGACTTAAAATAGTAAACACAAATAAGTGTTAAATGTGAAAAATATTAAAAATGCATTAATAGTCTGTGGGAGAATTTTTAGCCTCTGCAGTCGAGTGGAGTTGAATGTAAGGTGAGGGGGAAGACAGAAAGCATTTAGGAGCCGCCCTGTTGGCGTGTTGCCCAGAAATCTGCTCGTGTGTGTGTGTGTGTGTGTGTGTGTGTGTGTGTGCGCGCGCCTGCTTTTCACAGTGGTTTTTCTTTCTCTACTTCAAACAAAAGATTCTTTGAAAGACTCATTTTTTAAATCCCCCATGTGAGAAAACTGGCAGGTGTGGTGGCCCCACAGCTTCAGATGGATGAGCCCCAAGTTTCTCCCTCGAGAGTGACTGTGAAGCTGGATCTCAGAGGGCTGCTGCATGGAGTTGGCACTGGTTGTGTTGGCCAGGGGGAGCTCAGTTGGCATTTTGGACGGTTTTAGAGGCACTCACTCTGCTGTTCAGTAGGTGGCACTTGTCATAACATGGGTATCACCAGTACTGAGCTGGCTTGTAGTGAAAAGTCAGAGCCAAAAGTTTATAACCCAATGTGCAATGGTGACATTTGTGGTTGATAAACTGCACAAAAATGGTTAGCCCAAGGCCACGGGTTCTTTTTGCAAAGCCCTCGGCCCATGTGTCAGTTGGAAAGGTTGAAGAGTGTGTGTTGGTTTTGATTTCTACTCTGTGGTAATTTCGTGATACATCTCGATGTGACCAGTCCCTAAGTTCATTTCCACTCGCTGATTAACTGTAAACGTATAAAAAAGACTGGATTTGGGGACCGGCGATGACTCAGCCAGAACCTCAGTACCTGTGAGATCTCCTGCTGGTTGCTAACACTCTCTGGGCCAGTGACCTCATCTCTAACAGCTGGGATAGTAATAACACCATTTTCAAAGGATGGTGGGAACAGAGTCTAATACAACAGCTTGCACTTAGTAGATGCTTGTGAATGGGGAAAAGATCATTAGCTCTGGCAACCTGAGTGGTTTCTGAGTTGAGAGCCCTGCTCCCCAGCCCTCCCTCCACTCCCAGAAGAGGCAGCGGTCACAGAGCATGTGGCCTGGCTCCATCCGCTGTGAATGTCAGCCGAGGGGGTGGGAGGGCAAGTGGCTGCCGACATCAGGTCATTCTGAATCCTCTTAGACTTGGAACAAACTGCACATTCTTGAGAGCCTGACGACTGACCCATTAGGTGAAGACAACCACTCACTCTGGCAAAGCACTGTGTGTTTGGGTGGGTTTCTAATTCCGGCATCACCGTCCTGCATACAGTGCTTCTGGGTTAGAGGATCCCGCCTGCACAATGGGGCACACATGCCACTCAGAGGTCAAGGAAAAGTGACCTCATGTGCTCAGTGAGCTTGGAGCCCACTGCTATCACAGAAGGCAGGAAGACAGAGTCCCGCAGGGCCCTGCCTCTGCGCTCTGGTCAAAGAGAGAGGCCTTCATTCCCAGCGCTGCTGCGTCCACCTTGGGCTTCCCTGGGAAGGCCCAGCTTTCGGCCCTATAACTTTTGTAGACTTGGTGTTTTATTTGAAAGGTCATAGAAACTTCATGGTGAGATGTGTGAAGCACCCTCCTACACCCCCTTTAAAGAAAAAATAGCCCGTTTGTTTTACTAACTAAGGCATCTCAGAATTACAGGTGACAATACTGTTAAATGGCCTGTGGGGTTTCCCCCTCTTTTTTTACTTCAATTGTTGAGAAGTTTAATGGGGACAAAACAGAAGGTTTTAGAAGCATCCAGGTGACTATTTTTAAAATTCCCCACTAGAGTTGTAGATAGGACCATCCCACACGTTGGCAGCACGATTTTATTTTAGTGTGAAAATACTAGAAAGAGTGAAACAAATTTGTTCCCATGAGGCTGGCAGTTTTCCTAAATTGCTGGAGCGAGTGAAGCCTGGCTGGCCTTGCTGCGGTGATGAGGATATTGAAAGGTGTGAGGGTGGGGCTGAGGAGGCCGGGAGCCTCCTGGGGGAAGGTACCCAGAGGACTGAGCTCAAGGACATGTTCTCCCCAGGGCAGGTCTTGCCCTCACCTACTCAACACATCTCCATGCCAAGCCTTATGAAGGCTGCTGCCTACTGACTGTTGGATTCATGTCTCACCTTAACATGCTCACACCTAGAACCACAAACTCATGTAGTTCAGTGACCATCAAACAGATCCCAGGGGTGGCCTTTCCTACCGGCACCTCTTCCATGGGTTCCAGCACAGTTAGAAAGCTCCAGACCTCATGGTGAGGAGCTCACTTCTTTTTAAGCAGTGGCTTCACCAGCAGGCAAATCCACTGTAAAGCTGGCAGGGGGCAGCATGGGTCTCACGGTGAGTGGGCTTTTGTCCCTCCTGCGTCCTGGCCGCTCCAGCACTACAAGGCTGCGTTCTTGTCTCTCCCTGAGCCCCTGCCCTCACGCTTGCCCCCACCTTGTCCTCCATCCCTGGAGCTTCGGAGCTTCTGTTCGCCTGCTGTTCTTGGCCAAGGCCCCCACCCAGGACAGGCCCCCAGACCCGGACCTCCTGGACCGAGTGTCCTCTCAGTGGCACCAATGAGCAGGGGGTTTTCTGTGTTTCTGGCTCCACGGAACTTGAACTCAAATTCTCTCATCATGTTCCTCTCAGCTTCCCTCAGTCACGATGTGGGGCAGTTCTAACAATGAAAAGCACACGTCCTGTGCTCCATTTCCTGAGAGGCCACTTTCAACAACAAAATGGGACACTTGCTGTTTCTTCTTTCCAAAGAGGCCTCAGGCCGGGGAAAGATGAAGGGCGGAGTGGGACGGTCCTTGTCATTTATCCTCACAGGCAGGGTGACCCTTTGTCCCAGGTTGCCTGGGACGGTCCCAGTGTATGCCGGTTGTCCCAGCCTCATTATTAATAGCGCCCTCGTTCACTTTTAGGAGCACCCTGGTTTGGATGATAAATGATAGCAGGGATCTATTTTGAGGAGATCTGTGCCGTGTACACCACGGCCAAGGCGTCTGCATTTCCGTCTCCCCGGCCTGTTGTCAGACACCTATCTCTCCAGCAGAGTTAATTAGGCTTTTGCATAAATGAGAGGTTTAGCCTTGCACTGTTACTTGGGCTTGAAATCTGCCCTGCCCTCATGGCTGATCACTGTCAGGTGACTGGGTATTGCTCAGGGCAGCTTGTGGACCCTTGTAATCTCATCATGTGTGACCCGGTTATTTAAGTTGGTTTTATATTAATGCCTCCTTATGACCACCGAGGGGATACTTCAGTACAATGGTGAGATTTTTTCTTCACCTCTGCTACTATAAATTCCTGATTTTAGAGCCACAGATTGTACTAGATTGGAAGTCATGGCCCAGATATCTACAAGTTAAGGAGAAAATGTTGAAATGGGCCTATTAGTTGAAATCAAATTGAAGAGATACTTGCTATGTGGACAATTAGATGATTCCATTTCTCTTTAGTCAAGTGTTATTACTCTTACATTGTACTTGATATTTCTTTTGTGAGCCTCAATTCTCTCCTACTTGAAAATGTTTGAAGGAAGAATGCCCTGTTGCGTCTATATAACCTAAGGCAGGTGCCCTGGAAAGTCTGTGTGGTATCTAGTAAACATGCCAAAGCCAGTGCTGAGCGGAGCACTCCAGGCTCCTCTCTGCTCTCTTCAAACTCACTTATCTACACCGTCTTTCCTGTGCAAAACCCATAATTCTAATGGTTGTTGTTGCGGTCACTTCCAGGATTTCACCTCTGTACTCTCTGCTTGACTTTCCTTTCTCCTGCTCACATACTCTTCACCTCCCTCTTCCATCTCTGCCCATTGAAATCCTGTGCACATGGAAGGACCAGCCCCCCCTCTCTCCATAATGACTCCACTGATCATCTTAACCAGGGCTGCTGTGTTCACCTGGTAGGACTTGTGAAATCACCCACATGCCATTTATTTCCCGCAGGCTGTGCTCTTGGTGTATATGGGAGCTTGCCAAAGGAAACAAAGAGCTGACTGTGTTTTCCCACCTGCTTTATGTACCAAAGATGCCCCATGAAGATGCATTAAACGAGGGGACGAGAGAAGCAATTTATCACTGTGTTAGACAAATGTCTCCTTCCAGCTACTTCCTCCCGCAGAGCTCCAGGACCATGCTGCTTTCCCAGTTTCTGTAGGCACGCGGGAGGAAATGACTCCCATGGTCCCTTGCCAGAGGTAACTCAATACAGCCAGTGCCTCTGAGTTGTGCCTGGCACTGGGGTGAGTTTTCAGGACACATACGTATTTTTAAAAAATAAAAACTTTTCCATTTTATGAATTTCCTAAGTGTGGAATACACCAGCATGATTGTATGATAATCTTAATTTTCTTTTTGCCAGAATAACACAGTATTCCCAGGTAAATGGTGATGTCTGAGTGTCATTTACTAGGTCAGGGACCCCTCTGGAAGCATGACTTACAAATGGCCCTGAGAGAGGTGGACAGTGTCAGGTGTCCTGCCACCTTCTGACCAGAAATAATGGGGAACTAGCACAGTTCCAGCTCATGAATAAAGCACAGCTTTCCAATAATCCTGATTATAACAAATCAACTGATTTAGTTTGCTCTGGGAGAAAAGTTTACCTTGTAGTAGCAATGACTTTATTTATTTATTTATTTATTTATTTATTTATTATTTTTGTTAGTCCTCACTTGAGGATATTTCCCCATTGATTTTTAGAGAGAGTGGAAGGGGGTGGGGGGAGAGACAGAGAGAGAAACATCAATGTGAGAGAGACATCGATTGGTTGCCTCCCGCATGTGAGGGAGGGATTGAGCCTGCAACCGAGGTACCTGCCCTTGACTGGAATCAAACCTGGTACCCTTCCGTCTGCAAGACAACGCTCTATCCACTGAGGAAAAATGGCTAGGACATCAATGAAATGATTTTTCTGTCTGAGTCACGCAGACCGAAATAAATGTCACTTCAGTTTATTTCCTCAGAGCAGCCTACTCTTTGCCAGACCACCCTCCACCCGCCGCTTCCTGTCCTTTCCCAAACAACTTGCATGAGAAAATTCTGAGACATATGATAATCACTGTGACTGTTTCATTCTCTCTGTTATAAGAAAGTCCAGAATGTAAAGAGTCAGAGCAATATCGTTAAAAAACCAACCAACAAAGGCCTAACGCAGGAATTAGGACACACAGATTCTAGTCCAGGGTCTGCAATAAATTATCTGTGTCTTTGGGAAAATTGTTTGGCCTCAGGGTCATTTTATCCACAGCTGTAAAATGAGGTGATTGAATTGGAACATCCAGGGTTTCCAGGAGCCCTACTATCCTGCAGTTCCCCAGGGTGGGGAGGCTGCCAGCGACCCCAAGGCTCCATGCGGAGCTTCTGTGTCCTCACACAGCCAGCACCACCTTTGTAATGATGCCCGGTCACATGTATGACAAGTGCCATGCAGATGCTTCCGCCCTGTGGGGATACATGTCTGGTTTAATTCCCTGCAAACAACCCTCCAGGCCACTGAATCCCAAGTGAAAGGACAGCACACGGGAGCCATGATTCGAGGCCATGTGGATACATCACAGGAGCAAAGCAGCCTCACTGTTAATGAGCAGAAGGACATCCCCAGGATGGATGACGCTGGGGACAGGAGGTGATGGCAAGATGAGGCTGCCTAAGCCTCTGTGCTCTCAGCCAGAACACAACGTTCTTCCTCCTAACAAATAGCCATGCGGCACGCAGCACCCCAGTGCGAGCTTCCAGAGACATTTAAAATAGATTTCAAAGCACTTCTCCCATACTGTCCTTCCTCCTGACTATGAAGTAAGAGCGGGGGTCAGTCGGGTGTGAAATAAGTAGACAGGAACTTTAGGAAGATGGAGAAACACGAAGGAAGAAAAGCACAGGTGTCTAATCCACAGGCAGACAGTCCCCGTCCATCAAGAGAACAAGCTTGGAGATCTGCTGTGCAAGGTTGTCACCATCGTCCACAGCACTGTGTGGGGCACTCAAGAATTTGTTAAGTGGGTAGATCTCATCATTAGTGTTCTTACCTCAGTGAAATTAAATTAAATTTTAGAAAAGAGCATGAAGCATCAAAGGTGGACAGAGCCTCTGGGACGAAGCTGGTGGCATGCCGAGGCTGCAGAGACCGAACCATGGCCGAGGACCAGTCGAGTTATGCGAGGGGTCTGGTTTCCCGTCAGTGTTGCCCAGGGAGCCACTAAGTCACACGTTATTTGCCAAAAGAGCTATAAATAAAGGAAGCAGCAGCCTGGCAAGCAATTAATATTTAAGGACACAGAAAGCATCACCTGAAGGTCTGTCTTAAAAATCAACCAAACACACACACAAACAAAAATGACCTAAAACCAAAAAATGCCACTCAGTGTTAGGGAATTGTTTTGCTGTCATCCTGGGTTCATCAGTCCCCCCTGATTCATTCCGAGTTCCGTGAAGTCAGGCATAGCTGCTGAGTGCTGGCAGGGTCTTCAGCTCCGGGTCATCCAGTCAACTGCTTCCTAAGGTTCAAAACCTGCCCAGTGACTCCACAGCCTCTATGCAAGGAGGAGAAGCCGCAGGTCTGGAACCTCCTAACCCTGTCCACCCAGTCGTCTCCCCAGCGGTTGAGAGCACTAGATGTGCTCTAAGAAATTTAAATTGCACGCATGTAACTGAAGTGGAGGAATATTCAGATCGATGCATAATGGTTCTCTGTGCATTCAGAATTACTGTGACAAGGGCCTCGGCAGGAAAAGGCAGCTAAAAAGTGTGCTGGCCAAGAATGGATACAGCTCTTTAAAGTGCAGTCCAACTGTTTAGGACCAAAGGAGGACTATGGAACTGGGTTTAAGGATCACATTGCTATAAACTGTTGCAATTAATAATAGGCTTAATAGGAGTGGAAGCAGATGATGAACACTATATAGATAATTTTGTATGTTTTCATTTTCTTGTGACCTCTCTACACATCATTCTTAGTTCACAGAGGGGGACTGTAAGGGATTATTCCTGGGTACATAACTAGCAAAAGATTGCATTAGAATTCCTTTCCAGGCACGCCTAACCCCAAATACAACATACTTTTCATTTTTACTCATGTACCTTTTGGTTCTAAATTAAACCTGTTTCTGAGAATATTAAAGTTGTTTTTCATATGGAATCCGAACCGTCCATGCTGATGGACTTCTGGATCATGATCCTAGAAAGAGAAACCAGGCTGTGAAAAGAAGGATATCATACTTTAATCCCTATTAACAATTTCAAATTTGGTTCCAAAAAAGGGAAAAAGGAGTGGAGCACCATCTAGATTCAGAGTTTGCCTCCTCCAATTGCGTGGCTAGAAATAACTTCCAGGTATGGGATGCTGAGAAGCTATGGGGACACGCTCCTTGGTGCGGGCTCCACACAGAGAGCCAGCAGGTCAGAAGCAAGAAATGGAGTCAGTTGATTCTCAGACACACTTCGCACTGGGTGGGGGGCGCAGGGGGAAGCACTCGATGCTTAAATATCAGCAGCACCAATTTGCTCACATGGAGCCAAGACGGATCACAACAGTTTTACTGGGCTAACTTTCTAACTATCCTATTTTGAAATAGAAGAGAAGAGAAAAAGACATCATGATCATCGCAGTGATAGTTCAGAGAAGTGCAGGTAAGACCAGTAGTAGTATCAGACATGGCGGCATGTCACCTGGCGGGGCAGATTATGAATGCAACCTGCAGGCAGCGGTTCTGCAATGTAAGAGGCACTGCTTTGAACTTGGCTATTTGAAAAGATTCTGTAAAGAGTGGGTCAGGTGACTGTGCAAACCTCTGTTCCTGTGTAAAAACCCTAGAACTTCCTGTGGGAGTTTGTGTGCTGTTTTCTAAGAATCCCATACAATGTTCATCTGAAATCTTTATAAATATGAAACAATAAGCTTCTTTCTGAGACAATGTTTTTGAGAAGGCGGTGAAAAACATCTTTCTCAGCTACTAAAAGGTTTTCATGAAAAAACTTCCAGAACCTCTAAGAAACCTAAAAGAACCTTTCAGAACTCGGAGAAGCAGTAAATGCGAAGTGTTCGTTGTAAGATTCAAAGTAGAATTTTGTGCTGAAATTGTACATGTATATCCACATGTGTACGGTATCATGCTGCTTAGGGATGTGGGTACATTCTGAGAAATGTGCCTTTAGGTGATTTCATGGTATAAACATCATAGAGTGTACTTACACACCCCTAGATGGGATAACCCACTACATAGCTGGGCTGCATGGCATACAATGTCACATGTAGTTTGTCACTGAGCCACATGACTGAAACATTGGTAGTTGGTGCATGATTATATATGTGTGTATAGATATACCTATGTACATATATATGTGTATGCATCTTTTTCTCAGTGAAGAGAGTGAGGGGAATATAATAGTGACTACGGGACACTTTCCTTTATGTTTTTGTTTTAGAAATCACCAGACATTAGCATGAGAACTTTGGAAGTGGATTGCAGGAAGTTCTGGATTTCCCTTATACACTTGTCCAAATGGGTATAGCTTTTTACCACTTTTTAATGACTCCTATACCAAAAACCCTTGATTATTTTATAAACCCTAACCCATTGTTTTGTTTTTAACTATTAAACTGTGTTGGGACAAGTTAGGTTTTGACAACCCGTAAAGGCTAGTTTCTCCAAAAGGTTTTCGAATCTGAGAAGCTAAACGCAGATTCTTTATGACTGAGCAACCGTGTGAACCCAGAAGCCCAGGAAAACAGCCAGTTTCAGGTCAGCTGCCTTTTCTGAGCTGACAGGCCGGATGTGGGGTGTGTTGTAAGGAGCAGGGAGAGGAGAGTGAAGGCAGGATGACATCCAGCCTTGGCCTCATGAATAAGAAGAGGCTTAGTTTCAGGAACCCAACTAGGTTGATTCTAAACCATGTACATGTACTGAAGAGATGCTAGAATAAAATGATATGTTTACTTTCAAGTGCCTGATCCTTGAGAAAATTTAGAATTTCCTCTGGAACAAACTTTAATAAATTCTCCTTTCCTCATCAAACCAAATCCCATAAATAACTCAGAGCACTTGCTGTGTGTTTGCTTTCTGTTTTAAAATGTGGACTAACCTTTTCCCCTCTGTGTGTGGTAGAAATTCAAGAGAGAAAGGAGAGGCGAATTGGAGCAAGATTTTACAATGTGTTCACCTATAAATACCAGCACCTCTTTAGAAAACATCCAAAGAGCCCTGCACAGACCTCTGCTAGTGAGATGGGGATCATTACGTAAAATAAGGTGTGTGTTTGGAGCGGTGCGATGGGGCCTGGGCCCTGCAGTGATGGCTGAAGGGGCCCTGCTCGGGTCAGGGCTGCCCATAAATGCTGCTCGGCCTGCACAGAATCATCTCCCTTAAGCCTCTTTCTTTTAAATCAAACACTTCTAAGTGAAATCTGCCTCAATATTTGAGGGCTGTTGGACATCTCACTGCCTCTGAAAATAGTCTCGACAAAAACAAAAACAGAAACCAGGGGAAGCTAGTTAGTCAGGATGAGTGCTTTCATTTGTGGGCACAAACTGATGGCGGGGTCATTGATCCACAAGTGTGGGAGGCCGGGCGCCCGGGCTTTCCTGTGGGCTCGGCAGATAGTTAAGTGAAATAAATGGCTTGGTTATAAACTGGATGGAATGAATCAATTGAGTCGAACAAAGGGAGGCTCATGTGCCGGGAAGTCAGAACCAAATAGGTTTAAAGTCATCCTCGTCTAAGAGGTACAGCTGCCGCGAGCTTTGGCAATCATGGAATTGATGAGCAGTTAATTTGCGTGAAACTAGAAAAAGGCCTAATGGCGTTGAGGTGATAAGAAACAAAAGCCGCAGGGTGGTGATGGCCTCCATCCATCTTCCTGGAATAGCTGAGCATCCTTCGCCACTGGGTGAACAGGAGAACAAGACTAGGAATGGGGTGGGGGCTGGGGCATAGGAGAGACTCGAGTACAGGATCAGCCACATGTACTTGGTACTATAGCTTGTCTTTATATGCACAGACTACTTTGGAAAAGCCAAAGGTTCTTAGACCATTCGATGTAGTGGGTACAGTGACAGTGTTATACTACTAATTATGATGATTAAGGATGCTCTCATTATGATAGTACTAGAGGCCTGGTGCATGAAATTCATGCACTGGGGGAGGGTCCTCCTGCAGTCTGGGAGCCCTCGGGGGATGTCCGACTGCCGGCTTAGGCCTGCTCCCCTTAGCATTGCCACAGAGGCGGGAG
>NW_006286673.1:2816371-2819270 GCF_000327345.1 Myotis davidii | reverse complement strand
CTGTGTTGAGTGTCTGCCCCCTGGTGGTCTGTGAGCGTCATAGTGACCGGTTGTTCTGCTGTTCGGTCAATTTGCATATTAGCCTTTTATTATGTAGGATTGTATTAACTATGTATGGTGTCAGTTAGGTACTAGACTTGTTGGGGGGAATCACTTTGTAAAGTATATAAATATCTAACACTATGTTGTATACCTGAAACTAATGAGATATTGTATGCCAACTGTAATTGGAAAAAAAATTAAAAATGAAAAAGAATACTATTATTAATATAATGTTAATATGAATACATGCTTATTATTTCTCATTCTCACACATAATGATAATTCAAAACAATAGGTATATTAAACTTTGACATTTGAAAGTTTCAGCTAATGAATCATGGCCAAAGTATAAAATAAAAAAAAATTATTACTTTTTACATGTATTTATAGCCTATTGTCTGTTTCTCATCTGCATTCAACATGCCTACACCCCAGTCTGACTCCCCATCTCTCCCCGCTGAACTCATGTTGGTGCCACACTGACTCCTCCTGCTTGGGCTGCAGGGGAAGCCCCTCCCACATCAGTGTAAAGAAAGAGTTCCATGAAATGCTGAGTTATCTGTGAACCCGTGATCACTGTTTGCATGTTCTTATGGCTGCTGTCTGTGAGACTTGACATCCTTCCCATGGCAGGGCTAAAACCAGTGACCCAAATAGATTGGGCCCCAGGCTCACATAATAATAAAGCTGCTAGAAAAATAATAAAATAATAGTAATTATAAGAAATAAGTAATAAAATGAAGTTGCTAAAATTCTAATTTAAAATTTGGTGCTAGGGAAACACCCACCTCCTTTTCTTTGATCAATCTTATGAGACAGCAATGTCATATATGTACTCCATGAAATGAAATTATAATACAAAATATAACATGTATTCAATTATTTAAATATCAGTATCATTCTCTGGACTCTGGATGGTGGTGGGAAACTGCTGGCAGTTGGGGGCTGTGACGGGGAGCCTAGGGTGTGGGTGCCAGGGCATTTAGACTCTTGGTGACGTGAAAACCACCCCTCATCCTTCACCCCACCCATTCGCCTCCACTATTTTCCAGATTAATGACATTTGAATAAGAAAAGATTAAAGTTACTCATGCATATAAAGTGACAGTTCTAAATAGAATGGTTTAAATGTTTGCATGTCATACGTGTCATTTAGATTCACAGCCTACTTTTAGAAAGGCTCTTAGCAGATGGCACTTTGCTTATAATATCATGATTCTCTTCAAATTCATGGTAGAAGAATGTCTCAAAACCCAAATCGTTTTTAATAGACAATGTAATTCACCCCCACTGCCACAAAAACCCCTAGGATGCCTGACTTGTGTGGCAGGAGGATGTGAGGCAGTGACAGCTCTGACTCAAGGAGATGTGGCAGGTGGGGAAACTGGAAGGGGAGTGAGGTTCCAGGAGGGAGCCACAGGAGCCCTATCCTGCTCACATCTGGCCAGCCCCCCAGCCTACCTGGGCCCTCCCCAACAGGGGTGTTCTGGGCTCTCCCTTGACAAACGCAGGAGAGGTCCCAGCATTAGCAGCTCCGCAGGGCCTTCCTAGTTGCCTCCTCCTCCCCCTCTGCCCTTCCCACTGCTCTGTCCAGGGGGATCTGCTTCTGAGCTCCCAGACTGGGATGGGCGGTGGAGGGCTGTGGAGCCACAAACTGTCCTAAGGCCTGAGCCTTCTTCTACATGATGTTTGTTTGCTGTGGGGCAGGGCTGGGTCTTTCCTAAGGGTACGTGCCTCTCAAGACTGGGGGCTTGGAAAAAATCAGATAGCAAGAAAGCAATGGATCCAGCTGGGGACCTTCCACACACCCTCCCTGCAGTCTAATACCCTGTCTACATCAGCCCCACTCCCCCAGTCTACTCCTCCTGCAAAAAGTAAAAGGAAAAAACTAAGGATGATTACTCACTAGACTAACAGACTTGGAAATAAAAGGTAACTTCCAATTTACAGGTTCAATTTGAGTGGGAAATTGTGACATGAATTAGCATTGATTCTACCATTGTAGTGCTGGCTCCCAAGCCCTTCCTGACATCACGAATGGTTTTATCAGCCTTTGCATTATTTCACCCTTCCTATTGCAGTTAAGACATGGATAACTTTTTAACAATATTTTAAAGTCAATAAATGTAATAATTGAAAACTGAAAACATATTTAAGAAGAATAAAAGTGTGTGTATGTGTATATACTACATATACAAGAGGCCCAGTGCACAAAAATTTGTGCACTCAGGGAGGAGGGGAGTCCCTCAGCCTGGCCTGTGCCCTCTTGGAGTCTGGGACCCCTCGGGAGATAATGACCTGCTGGCTTAGGCCTGCTCCTGGGTGGCAGAGGGCAGGCCCAATCCCTAGGTACAGCCCCTGGTCAGGCTCAGAGCAGGGCCGATTGGGGAGTTGGGGCGCTGCCCCATCATGCACAGAGCAGGGAGTGTGGGAGGTTGTGATGCCACCCTCAGTCATGATCAGGGTAGGGCCGATTGGGGGATTGGGGCACCTTCCCCTGTCACACTCAAGGCAGGGTCGATGGGGAGGTTGCGGTGCCACCCCCTGTCATGCACAGAGCAGGCCCAATCAGGGGGTTGGGGCACTGCCCCTTGTCACTCACAGAGCAGGGCCCACCAGGGGTTTGGGGCTCTGTACCCTGTCATGCACAGAGCAGGGTCAATCAGGGGGTTGAGGCGCTGCCCCCGTCACACACAGAGCAGGGCCCATCAGGGGGTTGGGGCACCGCCCTCTATTACCCAAAGAGCAGGGCCCATCAGGTGGTTGGGGCGCCGCCACTTTCACACTCAGGGCAGGGCCGATGGGGAGGTTATGGCTCTACCCCGTCACACACAGAGCAGGGCCCATGAGGGGGGGT
>NW_006286673.1:2755168-2816049 GCF_000327345.1 Myotis davidii | reverse complement strand
AGTCCTCCGTCACTGAAGCAAGCAAGCCTCATGTTAGTTTCAAGCTGCCTGGCTGCTGGCCGCCATCTTGGCTGACAGTTAATTTGCATATCCTGCTGATTAGCCAATGAAAAGGGTAGCGGTCGTACGCCAATTACCATGTTTCTCTTTTATTAGTGTATATATGTATATATATACATGTTGGCTTACATCCTCAGTACCCCTTACCCCAGAAACAATATTGACAGTCTCTTGTGTCCCCCTCCCTGAAGTCCTTGATGACACAGGCTCATCTAGATTCACATGGCACAGTGTCACAGTGCGCTCAGTAAGGCATCTGGGAGAAGGTTGCCAACAGCACAGGGAGACCTGCCTTGTTATTTCCAATGACACAGGTGGTCATTCATGGTCTGGGTGCACTATCATTCCTTTAATTGTCTCCTCTTTGTGGGCATTCAGGCTCTCTTCAGCAGGTTTTTGCTCTCACAAGTCATGCCATGATCAACATCCTCACTCAAAGCATGTGTGTTGCATACACACGTATGTTAATGTGGATGAGCAAGTCACAGATTGAGTGAATTTCAGATTCTGGGGGAGTTCAATTGACCAGAGACTGACATTTGCAACAATTATGTAGATGTGTTTCTTGCATATCTGAAGTGTTTTTTTTTCTTAATGCAATTGGAAACTCCACTATTAAAGAAACAAATTTCCTTTGCAAAGCTTATTTACTTAAAACTGGTATCAAGGAATTGGTGGGTGTAAGAGGAGAGCGAAACATTTTGCATACTAACAGAGTAGTTATTTCTGGACAAAAGCACCATAAAAAAGCCAAATGAAGTGAGAGATTAATTTCCATTGAGAATTCACAACCAATGCCACGGGCTCTGCTGCAGCTCCTGGTTCCCAGCTTGCAGAACATGTGCAATGATGAAGTTTAACTAATGATAGTTTCCTGCAAAAGACACAGCAACAGAAAGCCTTGTTTTGATACCTAATTAAATGCCAACAAGCTGTTTTGAATGTTAGCAATTTACAACATTTCTGCTTCAGGATATGAAACACCATTATCATGTGATGAGGGTTACAGCTGATTCAGAGCATCCTGGGTGTTAAGAAAGACTAGTGTTGGCTGTGGCTGCAGAAGGGTGGCGAGTGTGGGGTCCTGAGGCAGAAGTTTCAGAGCTCCACTGCCTGTGGTCAGTCAGTGACTTGTGTCAGAATGTCAGAGATGGTTATGAGTTTGCTAGTCTTGCCATGCAAGGGGTTCCCGAGGACTAGTAAAAAAGGTGAGAGGAAAGAAGAGGGGAGATGGAGGGACAAGAATATCTGCTCTCATTTCGTTCTGCATCCTCATGTAGACCATCACCCCCTTCCTCACACTCCTGTCCAAGGTCCCACCTATAGACTGTCCGTCCTGCATGTCCTCCACAGCCCTAGACCTTCCATCAGTCTTGTCCTCACAGACACATGCACAGGGACACAGGCGCACAGGCACACAGGCGTTGTCTTCCATATCCTGCTCTCTCTGTACTCCTTTATAATCCTACTAGAGGCCCAGTGCACATATTTGTGCATGGGTGTGGTCCAGTCAGCCTGGCCCTAATTGGGGTGGATTGGGAGGAGGAGACGGCAAGAGGTTGGCCGGCTGCCCCACCACCATGTCTCCCCCACATAAGAGCCTGATCAGGGTCGGACTGGCTGGAGGAAGGGGCTGTGGTTGATTGACCCTGCCCCCAAATGGGGTTGAGGGGCTGATCAGGGATCAGTGGCTGGGGGAGGGGCTATGAGAGTTTGGCCAGCCAGCCCTACCCCCAATTGGTGTGGGGGCGCTGATTGGAGTTGGAGCTGGTTGGGAGGAGGAGCCACAGGCCAATCAGGGTGGTGGGGGCCCATCAGGGGTGAGGTTGGCTGGGGGGAGGGGCTGCAGGAGGTTGGCCAGCAGGACCCGCCCCCCATTGGGGTAAGAGGGGCGATCAGGGGTAGGGTGGCTGGGGGGAAGGGCTGCTGGAGGTTGGCCCGCTGACCCACTCCTGATAGGGCCAGTTCGCTGGCCGCAGTGGGCATCATAGTGACTGTTCCGGTCTTTACGGCGTCTGGTCACTGGCTTTTTATATACATAGATCCCCACATGGCAGCTAAAGGACCTTCTCTAAATGCAGATCTGACCCTGGCCGCTCAGCACCCTTGGATGAAACCTGGCATGTTGGCCCTGCCTACCTCCCGATGCCCACTCTGTGCCCCTTTCTTCTGGGACCCTGTCTTGCTAAAAACACTGACAGTCCCTGAGCAGGTCTGCCTTGGTTTTTAAAACTGAATTTAGAGAGCGATAGAGGAAGGGGGGAGAAATATCAATTTTTGTTTTCTTAATCCTTACCTGAGGATATTTGTTTCCATTGCTTTTCAGAGAGTGGAAGGGAGGGAGGGAGGGTGAGAAATGGAGAGAGAGAGAGAAACATATATGTGAGAGAGACACATCAACTGGTTACCTCCTGCACGTTCCCTGACAGTGAGTGGGGAGTGAACAGGCAACTGAGGTATGTGCCCTTAACTGGGAATCAAACCTGAGACCCTTCAGTATACTGGCTGATGCTCTAACCACTGAGAACACTGGTCAGGGCAGAAACATCAATTTTTTGTTCTACTTATTTATGTATTCATTGGTTTATTCTTGTATGTGCCCCGACCAGGGATTGAACCATAACCTTGGTGTACAGGGACGGCACTCTAACCAACTGAGCTACCCAGCCATAGCTGAGCAGGTCTGCCTTATTATTCAACATGGTGAGAATAATTGAATGATGAGGGTAGGCTTGGGCAACATCGACCTCTCAGATGGCATATACATCTATAATTAACTGACTTTCTGCTGAGGGTTAGCTAAAAGATGTGCTTCCTCTGCTCGACTGCTGGAGGACTGCATACATCTTCTCCCTAACACTATAAAGAAACAAATGAAACAGATAACAATGAAATGGACCATCAGAAAAAGGTGTGGCCAAAATACGTTCTCAGGCACAGCAATAACAGTATTGAAGGCTTTTGAGCTCCAGATTCTATATGACCCATCCCAACTAGTTGAAGGCTATTTTAGTTAAGGCTCAGTCATGCACCCACAACGTTCTCCAGCTGACAAAGTTAGTTTTCAGTACATTTTCCTAGTCTTCCTATGTATTTCTCTTCCTCTTTTGTCCCTGCCCTCCCTGAGTCCCTCGGCCTTCTGTCTCAGGAAGGTTCCCCAATCAGCAGAGAGAGGAGGGTTGGACGTCACCACAGACACAGGGCTGAACCCCACCAGCTCCAGGGGGTGGGCTCTCTGAGGGGTTTGTTAAGCCTTTTATCTCTAATTAGGAAGCAAATGGATTGTCTGCTGTTGAAAGCTGTAGGGAGCATAAACACCTTGGATTTCTGACCTACAAGGAGCCTTGGAAACCATCCATGCTCAGATCCTCATTTTCCAGATGAAGAACCTGAGGTCTGAGGAGATAAGTGGCTTGTCAGGGCTGCTGGGCCTCGTCTCCAGGGCAATCCTCCTTGGGTATGGTGCTGCTGCAAAGCGGGTCAGGAGACCCGGAAGAAGCCAAACCATCCCATAAATTCCTCCTATTTCTCTTCCCTCATTTTTGTTATCTTTCCTACATAGTGATAGGAGAAAAACATAACTCAACACAAATAAATTAAGGGATTTCTCTCATTGGATACCATTTGGATTTACCTCATCTTAAACAACCTGGAATATTGTTTCCAAATGAAAAAATAAAGGCAGAATCACTGGTGATAAAATTCTTATACTTTATACCGAACTTTGTTCATTTTCTAAGATATTTGACTCTTGTACCACAGAATAAATGTGTCAGAGTCAACATGCTCAGATGATAGCCCCCTCCAGCAATACTGACCTGAGACCATCAGAGGAAAAAATATATAAAAGCTATAACAGAAAAGTAATCTCAAAGTTTTAATAAGATATTAGTTATAACAGATGTTTTGAAATCCCCTTTAGAGAATGAATTCGGGCATTGTGTAGTTTTTGTTTACTTCTCAAATATTTTTAAAGGGTTGCTCTTCAGCTGTCGCTCTCCTGTAAAGAGGCTGGGAGTGTATGAAGCAACTGACTCTAGGGTCCCCAAAGTGTGTGCCAGAGGACGCTGGCCCCAAATGGCAGCCTGTGCTGCACAGAGAAATGTGTCTCTAGCTAAAGAGCCTTGGGGAGACTGAAGCCTTCCTTGAGACAGGACTTCTCAGAGCCTTTACTATTACAATTGCATGTATATCTTGTGAGGGTGTGCAGCATGCACATTGCCCCATATTCATGTGATTATTTTTATAACAGTCATATTCATCTTCCATTCGAAAGAGTAACGATTTCTCTAAAATGTTTTGTACACTTTCATTCCATGTTATTATCTACAAGAAAATACTCCATTACACTTCACTTTTTGGTGTGAAATGCAAAGCTTTTGAAATCCATACTTGCTGCAAATAGCAAACTGTTCCCTATAGTAATTAGAGGAATATGATACTTGGCTAATTCATTGTCTTGAAAACTGTCAGGTGGAATATGCAATTAATCTTTTGCAGGGTCAATGGAGTATAAATAATGTATATGCTTATTTTATCTCATGGATGCTGATTTTTTACTCTTATGTGGTCTTCAACTGAACACAACTTGGTTGAACTCTGCACACAGACTACCCACAATAGCTAAGTGCACTTTTCTGTCCCTGAGAGTGTATCTCTGTGTTGAGCACAATGGACAAATGGGGGCTTACTGGGGGCTGCAGTGTCTGTGCTGTTCTGCAGTTTGATAAACTAGGCTCAGCTTATGCCTGGTGAGTGTATATACTCTCAATCAGTGTTCAAAGTGGTCAAGTCTAGTGAAGATATTTTGAACTAGAGCAGCAGTTCTCAATCTGTGGGTCGTGACCCCTTTGGCAGTTGAACGACCCTTTCACAGGGGTCGCCTAAGACCATCCTGCATGTCAGATATTTACATTATGATTCATAACAGTAGCAACATTACAGTTATGAAGTAGTAACGAAAATAATTTTATGGTTGGGTCACAACATGAGAAACTGTATTTAAAGGGCCAGAAGGTTGAGAACCACTGAACTAGAGGGACCTGAAAGTAAAGTGCGTGCTGGGCAACTATAGAAACAGGCCAAGTGCATCCACAGCTGTAGCCCAGCCTTAGAAAGCAGACATGGGGCCATGGGTGGGAGGGAGCTGCATAGAGACAGGGGCAGAGTGAAGTGGGGGGCCAGTGAACATCCCGGGGTGAAGTCCTCATGTGTGTGTCCTTGTGGGCAGAAAGCAGAGGACTCGTTCCAGGGGGCTTCTCTCCATTCACGAGGGCCTCACTCTTGCACCTGGAGGCCAGTTAACCACTCTGCTCTCAGAAACAGGGCTTCTTAGTGAGGGCTAAGGGCATGTGTGACTCGTGGGCCTCGAGTTAGTGCACCTCTGGGATTTGGTGCAGCAGAGTGAGCACCATAAGATGTGGTCAGGAGGCCAGCTCCGACACAAGTGGGGACCTGGGAAACATTAGCTAACTTCTCTGAGCCTCAGTCTCAGCATCAGGAAGCAGAGATGCTGGCGGGCCTGCACAGTGTCTCCTGACAGAGCAGCGTCTGCGGGAAGGCTGACCTGGGGCAGGTTGATTCTCCCCTGAACCTCAGCTTCCTCATCAGTGAGGAGGACTGACCTAGAGGGGCCAAAGTGCCCAGAAACCCCTCTCATGAAGCTTCCTTCTAGCTCCCTAAATGGCCAGGCCAGGGGGTTCTCCCCATCACTGCTCCATCCATTCACCTGTTCACCAGGTGTTGAGAAAGCTGAGCGCTGTCTAATTCTATGTGTTAGAATCAGCCGTTGGCAAACTACGACCCACGGTCCGGATCCGGCCCGTTTGAAATGAATAAAACTAAAAAAAAAAAAAGAAGATTGTACCCTTTTATGTAATGATGTTTACTTTGAATTTATATTAGTTCACACAAACACTCCATCCATGCTTTTGTTCCGGCCCTCCGGTCCAGTTTAAGAACCCATTGTGGCCCTCAAGTCAAAAAGTTTGCCCACCCCTGTGTTAGATGGTGCTGGTGCTGTGGTGATAAACGAGGCAGAAGAGGGAGTAGGAGCAAGCGTGTGTGTGTGTGTGTGTGTGTGTGTGTGTGTGAGTGTGTGTTTGTGTGTGTGTGTATACCTGTGTATGTTAGAGTTTAGAATCCTTTTATTTTTAAAATTGTATGTGTTCTTTTTTTTTTCCTCTCCAATGAACAGCCTGAATCACTCATTTTTTCTTTGCCAAAGACACATACACAAGCCATAGGGCTGTGGCCAGCTTCCTGGGACAGGGAGGGGACTCAGAGGGCCTCAGAGCTGCCCACTGTCATCCTCACAGCTCCCTCCACAAAACATTCTGGAGGTTCCTCTTCACCTTCAGGTGTAGTGAGAGCTTGGAAAACAGAGCGAGGAGAGCCTCCTTCTCTTGCCTCCCAGGGATGCACGGATCCCATTTCTTGTCAGAGTAACAACCTGTAGCTCATGGACAGAAGCAAAGTCAAGCATTTCCTCCCAACACCCAGAGCCACCATGGGCTAGGGGTCCAGTTGGGGATGGGGCGTGTGTACAAGTAGAAACTGGATTTAAAAAGCAGCTTCTGATGTTGGAAAAGGCATAACTATGTGTCCTATGAAAGGTAAGTTGATGCAGGGCAGGTGCTTGGAAATTAGCTTTAATTTATAATTAGACAGCCAGGTTAAAATTGTTTAAGGCAAATGACCTCCCTCTGTCTCTCACACACATTTGGTCAAGGATGATATAGAGCCATTTTAAATGAGAAATGTCATCAAATCAAACCCACATTCATTCAGTGGAAAGCCCCGTTACTCTCTGATACATTCTCTTGTGTAAGGGGTATGTGTACAGATTGGGACGTTGCAGGGGCAGTGGAATGAGGGAGGGGGCCCTGGGCCACAACTCTCTCCTCTCTTGAGGCAGCTCTGCTCGAACCTGCTGGGGCACTGAGGTTGGCGGGACCCAAGGGACTGAGGATTTTCCTCTGCAGCTGCACCTTCTTTTTCTCTACCCTCTCGACTAAAGTCCAGATTGGCCACAGGACAGTTCCTCCATCCCTAAACTCTTTGAACCATGTGACCCTCTCCTGCTGACGTCCTGTAAGGCCTTCCTCCCTGCTGCCCTCCAGCCTCCTTATGCCTGTACTTGGGATACACGCTCATGCCAGCCCAGCATGGTTCCTCCATAGAGATCTCACTCTGACCGTCCCTCCTCTAGAAAAATATTGAATTATATGTGAATATGGACATACAGTTAATTTTGAAAAGCAGATTAAGTGCAGGATGGTAAGGTTTGAGCCACCTGTTACCAAGTTATAAACTTGGAACAAAACAAAAACTAGAGGAATCTACTGTAAAATATGAACTAACTTCCATAGCAGGAAGATAGCAGAGTTCAATTTAATTTTCTTTTTACCACTTTTCTGTATTTTCATAACTTTCTGCAAGGAGGCTTCAGCAATTTACTGTCAGGAGGAAGGAAAGCAACACAAGAAGAGTGATGTTGAAGGTGGGAGGGTGTGTCGCAGGAGGAAGCAGATATAGTCATGGATTCCTTACACCTTACACATATTTATTACACATATTTATTAAGCACTTGCTGTAGGCCAGCGACTGTTCTAGGCACTTGAGATGCAGTAATTAATGGAAGAGAGACAAACACACCCATCCTGAAGGGACTTGAGATTTTGAGGGGTGGAGAGCCAGGACCGGGCAGGTGAAGGTATTACAGCTGCAGGCTCAGGTGGGACATCTGGGGAATGCCTCCCTGAGAAAGTGACATTCAATTCAAGATCCAAAGGAAGTAGAGAGAACCATGTGGATGTCTAGGAAAGACAGTCCAGGTATAGGGAACAGCCAGTGCAAAGGTTTGGAGGCTGGGAATATCCGTGAGTCAGTGAGGAGGCTTGAGTTGAAGGGAGATGGAAACAGAGGAGGATTTAAGATGGGAGAAATCACAGCATGTGAGTAGGTAGAACATAATAATCAATAAGAAGGGGAAGGTTGATGACATAAGAAAATATGGGAAAATTGTGAAGTGTGTGGTATGTTAGGTAGCATCTCCCCTAAAAAGAGAATGAAGAGATTTTTGTATCAGATTGATAGAATGAAAAAAATGAGCTGTTTAGCATAATAATTTTTTAAATGATTAATAGATCATTTTGCCTGAATCCTTAGATAAATATTTATTGTATAATTAGAAGCCCAGTGCACAACATTCATGCACTGGAGGGGGGTCCTTCACTCCAGCTTGAGCCCTCTCACAGTCTGAAACTTCTAGGGGGATGTTCAACTGCCAGCTTAAACCTGCTCCCTGCAGTCAGACATCCCCCAAGGGGTCCTTAGAGCTGTCACAGAGGCGGGAGAGGCTCCTGCCACTGCTGCTGCACTCACCAGCAGTGAGACCAGCTTCTGGCTGAGTGGCGCTCCCCATGTGGGAGCACACTGACCACCAGGGGGCAGCTCCTGTGTTGAGTGTTTGTCCCCTGGTGGTTAGTGCGTGTCATAGTGATGGTCATTCCACTGTTTGGTCGATTTACATATTAGGTTTTTATTATATAGGTTATCACCTTATTAGTGTGTGATAAAGTAATCATGTGATTACTTCTCTATCAGATAGTTATTATCATGTGGGAGCATTTCATTTAAAAGAAGATTTGGTCACATTAAAATAGAAAGCTCTGCACAGCAAAAGAAACCATCAGCAAAATGCAAAGAGAGCCCACTGTATGGGAGAACATATTTCCCATGATACATCTGATAAAGGATTAATTTTAAAAATATATAAAAAACTCATACAACTTAACAAAGGGAAGACAAAGAATCCAATTAAAAAATGAGCAAATGACCTAAATAGATACTTCTCTGAAGTGGACATACAAATGTCCAAGAGACATATGAAAAAATGTTCAAAGTCACCAATCATCAGAGATATGCAAATTAAAATAACAATGAGGTACTACTTCACACCTTTCAGAACGGCTACCATCAACAAATCAACAAATGACAAGTACTGGTGAGGATGTGGAGAGAAGCAGCATTATAAAAGAAGGATGTCTTTGAGACAGCATGGAGGGACCTGGAGAGTACTATGCTAAGCGAAATAAGTCAATCAGAGAAAGACAAGTATGACATGATCTCATTTTTTCATATGTGGAATCTAATGAATAAAATACACTGTTGAACAAAAAAGATCCAGAAACACAGAAGCATAAAACAGACTGATGAATCTCAGAGGTAAGATAGGGGTGGAGGGGGATAGGTTGGGAGAGATTAACCAAAGAAGTCATATGCATAACCCATGGGCACAGACAATATTGTGGTGAAGGCCTGATGGGGATTGGGGGAAGAATGGAGGGTGTCAATGGATGAAAAAAGGGGGATATCTATAATACTTTCAACAATAATGATAAATTTAAAAAATAAAATAGGATTTGGGAAGTTTATATCTAATAAAATTATTGAAGCACTATTATTACTTACCAGTTTACAATCAGAACCAAGTTTATTAACTGTGGCCAAACATGAGTTGTTAGTGACCATGACAATCTTACATGACATTCAATTGTGGAAGCAATGTTTAGCCAGGGGGTGACAGTTAGCAAACCTTCATGGATTTTTGGGTTTGTTACTGTCTGCTGCTGTGTGATAGATAACCTCAAAATTTAGCATCCTAAAAACAAACACTATTACAAAAGTATAGTAATCAAAATGGTGTGATACTGGTATGAAGACAGGCATAAACCAGTGGAACAGCATACAGAGCCATAGTGAAATACATGTAATACTCATCATTCAACTTTCAGTGCAGCGTATGATGTTGTTTCCCTGTATTACTGGCCATGGATAAAGGAAGCAGATTAAAGCATAGATAATCACCTAATCACTATAAGTCTGACTTTTATTCTGGGTGCATACTATTTGGTATAATAAGCACAATACACATTTTCTTGTGGGACAACTCCATGGAAAATTATTGTTTTACAGTAAAGCAATGGTGATAATTTCAGATGAATGCTGTAGTGAGCACCTGTCTCATGTCCGCTCAGCATCCTCTTTTGGGATGAAGCAACCCATCTATCCTTTGTCAAGCTCCTGCTCCTTCATGCCACTAAACCAATTTGGTTCTTTCTCCACAAGATCAGAAGCATCTGGAGCTCTTGATGGAAATACCCAAAACCAGCTGCCCACCATAGGCCCCAAGAGCTGTCTTAGGCCCAGTTATTATCACTGGCTCTGCTTGTCTACCTTTGGCTTCAGTCTCATGCTTAGTTTTGACTTGTGTTGCTTGCAAACAAAGAATTACAATTGACACAGATGTCTTCTCCATGCCAGGTGCCCTGCTGCATGTTGGGAACCCCACTCTGAAATGACACAGCCTTAGAAGGAGCTTTCAGCCTAGTAGGGAGACCACGCTCAGAGAGCTAATTGGATGGAACACAGGTGGTAAATTCCATAAAGCAAATGTCCTAGTTGAATGTGTGGCCTTTGAGAGTCAACAGCATATTTTAACCAAGAACTAGTAATTAGGTTAAACCCCCAAAAGAGGTGAGAGAAGTGGTAGAACAGAGAATGTTCCAAGAGAAAGAACAGAATGAAAACCACCTGGGCTTCGGGACTGGGTTTCCTTGCTGTTTTATTCGCTAGTGCATCCACTAAGCCTGTCACCCCATTGAGCACTTGATGACTACTTATTTGACAAATATACCAGGGCGCAGGGGCACCGATAGCCTAAGTATGATGGGTGAGGAGTGAGTGCTGTGCAGGTGGGTGACATGGTGAAGGTGACAGGTAATGAGTCTGGAACTGGGTCAGATTGTGCAGCCCTTGAGCTCAACACCAAGAGTTTTGAGTTAGTTCAGTTGACAAAAGGAAGCACTGAGGATTGTACATCAAGGGCAACATGATTAGCTGGGTTCCTCAGTAGGTTAAGTTATGCACAGCGAGAGCATGAGCTGTGGTGGAGAAAGTCTTGAGTGGTAATTCCATTTAGGAAGTGATCCCAATGATCCACAGGGAATAATAGCAATGATTGTTCTTCATTTTGCATAATTTGAAATGAAGCGCATACGTACTTTATATGCATTGCATAGTTTCAATCTCAACCACAAACTCCTTCACCAGCTGAAAACTGAAGCTCCCAAGGTCAAGAAGCCCACACTTGCATGGTTCTGGGGTCCACAGTCTTTTCTACTACTCCTTCCTGGTGGAAAACTAAAGAAACCTTTGGTCAATTCAGCAGCAACTAGAATGGAGAAAAGGATAGGTTTAGAGATAATTTGTGGTTGGAAAGATATGTCCTAGTAGCAAGTTGAATATGAAACTTTTGACAAAGGAGGGATTCAGTGGAAGCTCTGATTTCCTGCATAGACAACTGAGTGGTTGATGGTGACAGTCCCACATGCCAGGTCAGTGGAATTCAGTCTTGAATCCAGTCTTCTCCCCATCATGGGATCTGGTATCAGGCTTTAGCCTTCACATGTCTAGTTCTGGCTAACCTTCTTCTATTTTTCTGCTATGTAACTCACCAGTTCATTGTCTGAGTGGGAAGAGAACAGATGAAGACTGTGAGAGTGTGGAACCACCATGCCCTGGTTGCAGAGGTGCTGAATTCATGAGCACAGATCCACTGGCAAAGGGCTGATGGAAATCCCTTTGAATAGTTGGAATTGGTGTGAAAAAAATTATACTTGAAATCCCACAATTTCATTGAAAATGGAGTCAAAATGAGAGTGGTTTCTCCATTATTTAATTAAATTGCATTTTCCAAACTTTCATATAGCCTTAGAATGGCTTTGATGTGACGGTCATCTCCATGTAATAAAACAGCTTTTTGCTCCGAAGGGTGACTGTGCTTTGAAGGGTGGGGCCTATGTTCTGTGTTTACCTATCGCTGTCCTGTGCTGATTCTGTGTCATGTTTGTCTGAGTGGGAAGAGAACAGCTAGTGCTGTGGTCGGCAAACTGCAGCTCGCGAGCCACATGCGGCTCTTGGTCTCTTGAGTGTGGCTCTTCCACAAACTACCACGTGTGGGCGTGCACGTACAGTGCGATTGAAACTTCATGGCCCATGCTCAGAAGTCGGTATTTTGTAGAAGAGCCGGTATTTTGTGGAAGAGCTACACTCAAGGGGCCAAAGAGCCACATATGGCTTGCGAGTCACGATTTGCCGAGCAGCAGTTTGCCGACCACTGATGGGATGGTCTAGGTGGAAGGTAGTGGCAGGACTGGAGGCCCAGTTGTGGGTTGGGCTGGGAGCATGGACAGGATCTCTTGGCTTTCGCACTTTGTGAAACCCGGAGAGTAGGAGCACCAGCGATTGGGACAAAGAGAGGGACAGATGCGGTGGGAGCACTGCGTGTGACATTGAGTGGCTGCCAGGGAAAGGGACAAAGGGAGGGTGAAGTCTTCAGAGGTATGCAGGGGGCTGAGTTATGGGTCAACAAAGGGAGAGAAATTGTTTAAAGGGACATTGGTAGAGAAGAACTTTATTAAACTGAAATCAGAAATATAACTGTGTGAGCCCCCAAATGCAGAGTGGGGTTTGCACAACTGTGGCAGTGGAAGAGGTTTTCTTGAAGTGGCTTCTTTTTGCCCCCAACATTCTCCATCAGATGGTTTTACCTATTTCATAACCTAGAACCAGAAAGAATCATGCCCTGCCTTTCCCAGAATTTCCCGGTCAGAGGTTCTGGTCTGTAACTTGCCCTGGTGTTTGCATCTGCAGGTACTGACCCAGAGGCAACTAGAGTTTATTTGGAAGTTGTTTGAATTGTGAGAACAAATTTTGGTTTGATTTTTTTTCTTTTAAACATTTCTTCTGTAGATATTATTAGATTGGAAAGTTACAAAACATTTTGCAGGAGTGTTTTAATGGCTTAATGCCTGACTTTAAGTGCATATTTAGCACTTTATCTCACTTTTTAATTCATTATCTGAGGTTTGGTCTACTATAATGCATAACCAGCCATTAGTTTGTATTAGTGGAGCTAAAATGGATGACACCAATATGAGCAGCATGAAACATTGACCTACTTTTATTAGATAAAAGAAGAGAATGCATAGAAACAGCAAGATTGTGCCTACTCTGTCTTTTTCAGCCGGGTTATTTGCTTTGCTAAAGTGCTGGTGTTTTGTCAACCTGCCCCTTTCTCTCCTAAACTAATGACTGACTAATGTCCAAGGTATGCCTATGGCATTGCTGATGTCCCCTTGCTTCCGTTTTAGAAGCGGTCCAATTCTGTGTTTTATAAAAGGGAATGAGAAACAGATGCAGGCAGAACTAGGGGGAAGGTGTAGGGAGAGATGATGTGGGAACACAACAGGTAAGTGTGCTCACTCTGAAATGTTACCTTCCTTTCCGGCATCTCTCATGGGCTCGTCTTTATTCTGGAAGCCAAGAAGAGGCAACCCGCAGGTATTTATATATTTAGATAATAAACTTTGTGTTGCAGTCTTTCTCCCTCCCAGACCATGTTCTGGCAGCAATTTTTTCAGTTCCTTTTGGGGCCTCCAAATAGTTTTATTTCAAATTAAAATGGTCCCACTTTTCAACCAACTTGGGGGCCATGTCTTTACACTTTCAATGGCAGGACTGTATGGCGTTATGCAATGATTTGCAGAACCCAGTCTTCCTGTATCTGGAAGAACAGATCTGGCCACATTAAACACATGTTGATGTGTGAACCAGAAAGGCAACCCTATTCAAATGGCAGATAAAAGAGCTCCCCCCGCTCTCCACACACCCAGTTCCAAATGAACTACACTCACTTGTTACAAGTTTAGGATGTTTCTTATTTCATTCAATCGATATCAAAATTATTTCTATTTTAAAATATTTTTATTGATTTCAGAGAGGAAGAGAGAGGAAGAGAGAGAATCATTGATTGGCTGCCTCCTGCACCTCTCCTCCACTGGGGGTTGAGCTTGCAACCTGGGCATGTGGCCTGACTGGGAATTAACCCTGACCTCCTGGTACATAGGTCAATGCTCAACCCTGAGCCACGACAGTCAGGCCAAAATAATTTCTTATAAAACAAATATTGTTTCCAAAGATACATGTTCCCTCACAGGAGTCCTTTCTTGCAGCTTCCTCCTCAAGATCCCCAGACTCCTATACAGTTTCACAGTTCAACACTTGTGACCCTGTTGGCTGTGACCTCCCTGTTGGCTGTGCTTTTGTATCTACCTCTGCTGAGGTGTTGAGGGGACACCGAAGAGGAGGAAGAAACAGATGTGCACTACGATGCTCAAATTCTACGTCATAAAGACATATTATGTTTCATTAGATGCATCAATCCAATTTTCTAGAATTTTCTTTTTGTAAACATTTGTATTACCCAGTGATGCCTCATTTTAATCTCCGATTGGAAATTGGTTCAACCCTGTAGTGCTCTTCTCAGATCCATGTTTTTACGTAATTGTTTAGACTCAGTCTCATAATACTATTTTCTTCAGCCTTCAAAACTCTCTGATTTGGGACACAAAGTTTATTAAAACAGTGTTTGAACACTGTTCCAGGGACCTGGTCTGTTGAGTGCTGACGCCTGGAAGCTCAGGGCCGTGTCCCACCCTCCAATGGCAGAACAGGCTCAGCAAGAACTGAAGAAGCACAGTGGGCTTGCTTTGGCCAATCCAGTTTTCTGACAGAAACATTTCATCTTCTCCTTCGGTTATAAACTGAACAGACATTTGGCTCAGAAGACTGTGATGTTAAAACTTAGGACAAGAGCCCTGGTTTCTGCAATAGCACAGACTAAAAGAAAAATGCTGTTTAACCCATGAAAAATGCTAAATATGTCTTCCCTATGTCCTGCCAAACATATCTTCATAAAAAATAGAAAAAGTTCATCTGTTTCCTGGCCGTAGACACCAACTTTCAGGGTTATTAGACCCTGGCTGTTTGTGTCTTATTCGGACCTGAATTCTAATAAGAAAACAGGAAGGTGTGTGCAAGATTTGGTAGCTGCAGACGATGACATTGTTGCTGCTTCGTTTTTTCTTTCTTCTCTCTTATTGTTTTTTTTTCCATACGATATTTTGGACACACTTTTGATCTAAGGGAAGACATATTATGTTTCATTAGATGGAATGGCTCTTAATACCTAGCTGGTGACCTCGGCTCCCCAAAGAGGAAAATACTGAAAGGATCTTCAAAGACAGAAAGAAACTAGGGAGCATTCAATGAGGCTACATCCTCTTTGGTGTTTTCTGTCAAAATATGTACAATCACATACCTGGTTATTAGGGGGAAGAAAGCGAGGTGTCCATATGTTCATCTCCTTCCCTTTACCTCAGTCAGACGATTACCTCGGCATCTCAGCTGTGTTATTGAGACATTTCAGCGTGAAATTTGTTTTTCCTCACTGAACTTTAAGCAGAATTTCAAGTGCCAAGTCTCAGAAGCCAAGTGGGGCTATTAAGAGATAATTACTAATTATGCTAATTTGGGAAGGAGCTGCCTTTTCCTTCCCCGGTCATTTTACGCGCAGCTCTCCTGTGAGAGCTGTCCCCTCCAAGTGTTAATCGCCTGCCCTCCGAGGTGGAGGACAGCTCGTCCTGAACCTCCACACCCCGAGTCTGAGAACGTGAAGCAGGGCTGCAGATTTTCTAGGGCAGTCAGCGCCCTCATCACCGGTGATTTATACTAGTTATTAATTTGTGCCATGCCAACAATATTTATCATCCCTTGTACTCAGATCAGGAGAATATCTTTAATTTCTAATATATCTGTATTTCTCTTCATCATCTCTGAATCTTAATAAATCCTAAGTACCTGAATCCTTCATAGTATTCCCTGGTATTAAAGTAGACACCATAGACTTTATGAGTCTTGAATAATGATCAACTTTCTCCTAAAAAGTTACTACTTAGAAGAAAAACAAATTATGAATCTCTGGGTTTGACGTTGATCACATAAATCGTATCTGCAATTGGCACATACACACACACACATGCACACATACACACACATAAGTTGGATCAATAAGAATGAAGTAGGTAACATTGGGAAACTTAACCTTCACATGGATGTTGAAGAGGCCCCTTCAGCCCCCTACCTGGTGGTGGAGAGACTTGCCTAACTGGTACTTTCAAGAGGGCTGATGTGACCTCTGGATTCAACCTGCATCCTTCCATGATAGGAGCCAGAGGAGGAGCTGGTTGCCTTCCTCGGGTAGCCCACCTAACACCTACTCAGTGGCCTCATTGGTGGACTACTCAGATGTTCACATCATGCTTCAACCTTCACCCTTGTCTTTATTTGGTCATAAGACTACACTGGCACTTCAACTTTGCCATACATATACTAGAGGCCTGGTGCATGAAATTCATGCACTTGGGGGGAGTCTCTCAGCACAGCCTGCACCCTCTCGCAGTCCGGAAGCCCTTGGGGAATGTCAGACTGATGGCTTAGGCCCTTGGAGAGCTGGCCTAAACCAGCAGTTGGACATTCTTAGTGCTGCCATGGAGGCAGGAGAGGCTCCCGCCACCGCTGCTGTGCTTGCCAGTTGTGAGCCCAGCTCAGGGCTTCTGGCTGAGCAGTGCTCCCCCTGTGGGAGCACACTGACCACCAGGGGTAGCTCCTGCATTGAGCGTCTGCCTCCTGATGGTTAGTGCATGTCATAGTGACCAGTCATCCCACTGTTAGGTTGATTTGCATATTAGCCTTTTATTATATAGGATATATATATTTATATATTTACCCTCTTCCTCCCCCTTACCCCCCATCCAGACCAGCATGGAGAAGAATAGAATTTCAACATGCCCCCAAAATGCTTCCTGGGGATTGCCTGGTGAGGCTGTAGCGTCAAGTGCAACCAAACTAAGGCCTTGAGTGCAAAATGCCATTTGTGGTTCCTATGGTTTCTGTTGTTGTTTGGAAGTCTATCTTTGCAAACTCTTAGGGAGTGTTCAGCCAGTGGCAATTGGAAAGTGTGGTCAGTCCAGTGCTCACCAGTCCCACAAAACAGACTGGGGTACCTTAACCCAACCCCAAGTATCTCCTAGAAGCCAGCAGGCTCCTGTCCTCTTGCTGTGGACTAGGTTTGTTTATCCCTGCTTCCTGTGAAGGAAGTTGGCTTTGTCACTTTTAACTTGGGAAACCAAGGATGAACTCAACGTATCATATCAGAACAGGAACCACCTCAACACCAGCTGGACCCACCTCTGTGAGATACTTAGGGAGCAGGTGGGAGGTCCCAGCTGGGAAGTCCTATGTTTCTGGAATGGAAATGTTGATGGGAGCATCATGAAAGCTGGTGAGCACACCTATGAACACTGATGAAGGGTGCAGCCTTTGTTAATTTTCTCTTTGATACACAATCATTGTCATGGGGCCGTAGTAGGCAAACCACTGCTCGCGAGCCACATGTGGCTCTTTGGCCCCTTGAGTGTGGGTCTTCCACAAAATATTGCCACACTCAAGGGGCCAAAGAGTCGCATGTGGCTCGTGAGCTACAGTTTGCCGAGCCGCAAGTTTGTCGACCACTGTCATAGGGGATTCTTTACTAAGGTGCTCGCCTACACTTGACAAAGAAGAACTGGTGGCAATGGTAGAAATTTGGAGACATTTAGAGCTTATTTACCAACTGCGCTATCTTGGGCAAGTTACTAAATTTCTCAGTAACTCAGATTTGTCTTGTAAAATAGCTTCTACTAAATGGGGTCTATGACCATTACTAGGTCTCCGATGAATGATGTCCTGTTCTCAAGAGAATAACTAAGGAAGGTGTTTCCTGTCTGTCCATTTGGTTGGAAATTTACATGTGTAGCTTCCTTCTTTATAAGGAATAGAAGGAGCAGTGCGCAGACATTTCTGGGTCCTTCAGATGGTGGTAGCTCTCTCACAGCTGCCCAGTAAGCCCTACAGCTCTGGACTGCTCTCCCATCCGCAAAGCATCCTGATAAGAGATGAAAACTTACATTACCTGTTTTTGCCCATTTAATGTTAGACTGTCGTTTAGGTTTGGGTTTCCAGGACTCTCAAACTGCCCATTATTTTTGTTGCTCAAAATACACCCAGGAAAAAAATAAAGAAATTTCCAAATTACGTATGCCAAAGGTCCATTAAGACAATTCATAAACAATGATATTATAAGCTGCCTATTAAACATATGTTTACAATTTGTGCCCCTAAATTTCTCTAGAACCCTTACTTGACAACTATTTTCTTATTCATAATATAATCTTTGCACAGCTCCTGACACATAATAGATGCTTAAAACTGTCACTTTACACAAACTGGCCATTTCCCATGCAGAAATATAATAGTTTTTATCTTGGAAAAATTAATGTTTTTGGAAAGTGGTCACACAGCTCTCGTGCAGGCAAAAATTACATATGATTGATGGGCTCTCTTTTGTACAAAGGTGAGATGTTACCATGTGTGTTAAATTATTCGTTCCTTCTTTTTCTTGTTTCCATATGTGCTGCATGAGGAAATAGGATGGGAAAGCACCTGATGTGAACACATGTGACTCCTGCATGGAGGGGTAGCTGCCCATGAGAGGTGAGGACACTGTAAGGCTCCCTGTCACCCTTTTCAGAAAGACCTCTCTCAGTGTTGCTGTTGGCGACTAAATCTGCCATCAGTATCATCGCAGTGGCCAAGCACTGTTTTCCCATTACCAAGCAAGCTCTTGCGTTGTGACAATGTGTTTTTCATCAGTTATTTATATTTCCCTGTGGGTCTATGAAGTAGTTTCCAATGTCAACTAGGTGATATCAGATTTTAAACGTGACCAGTTGGAGAAAAAAGCATAGCTGGAAAAAGACAGGCCTGGGCCATGAGAACTTGGACTGAAGACACTGGGCACCTGGGAGGAGAACACACCTGGAGAGGTTGGCAGGTGATTCAGGGCGAGGATGGGAGGTGCAGAGTCAAAGTTGGCTGAGCTGTTTCAGAAAAGCTTTAAGCTGAATAGCACGAGTCCCACAGGGTATATAGTCAGTGCCCCTGACTAGCACTCACCTTACCTACACAACTGTCCTGGCTGGGAGGAGAAGTAGGACAGAGAACTACTCAGGCCACACGCCGCTCTCAGGATTTCACAGTTTGTCAAGGAGATAGCAGGGCACAGCGCCTGGTGCAGGGACAGGATAAATACAGACACAGAAATGCAGATTCACAGCGAGACTGTGCTACAAGGTTTATCTCAGGTTTCCAGTCGGTCTTAAATATTTTTTTAAGGCCAAAAATACTCCTTGGTTTGGAAAAAAGAAAGGAAATTAAGCATTTTAGGTGAGTGCCGTGTAAAGAGATTGTAGGTCAAAGTAAGCATCTTATGTGCAGAACTGTGTTTGACGAGGAAGTGGGCCAGGATTCCATCTACTTGTTAACTGAATACTACTCTAGATTAGCCATGCTCCAGATCTCATAGGGAGTTGGAAGAAATATAAGTTGTGCTCTTTGTCACTTTACAGCTAGTTATCAATATTCTATATTTACTTGCTTCCTTAAGGAAATAGAGAAAGCTAAGTTAGGGGACGCAGGATAGGCAGGCACTATAAAAAGAGAACTATAGTTTAAAAGAGAAAACTTAAGCAGTTTCTCTATAAAATTGGAGGCCAGGATTTGAAAGTATTAGCAGTCAGTGTCCTGGATCAATTTTGTTCTAAGAGGCAGGGAGGGTATGGGATTGAGGTTGAGTTTATGATTGACACTGCAAAGCACTTCAATAAACTAAGGTGTGAGCATTCAGTCTAGAAGCCGGCAGAGTGAGGAGCAGCATAATTTTTTAAAGGTTAATTGCTAAACTTAGTTTCATTTACAAAAAACCAAAGCTAAAATAATTCACTTAATAAGCATTTCTAATCTGTGTGGAACCTTTAATTCATTGGTCAATGACAGCTTACTGGATACCCATTTAGTCTCCATCAACACCCATTTAATGCCTTTCACAATCTGTGTGTGCATTCAAAACCCAATACGGTAGTCTCAAATTCAGCCTTAACTGGTAAAATCTAGGTCTGGGTCATAATGCACCTCTTACACTTTGTATCTGAATAACTTGAACTGGCTTTTTGTTGTTGTTGTTGTTGGATACATACCCTCCTGCCATAGGAAGACTCAGACCTGCCTTTATGGTCCTGATGCAACCCTGTCAGCCTGACCTGTCTGAAGTGACCCCAGGAAGACTGTGAGCGACTTCAGCCACCTGGGTGCACATTTTCAAGCTGCCTTTGCCTGGACAGTCCATCAGAACCAGCTACTTACGAACCAGATGCTTCATTGTAACCTAATGAGGTTCTTTTATAACCATAATATCCAATTAGTTACATCTGCTCTTCTATTTTCCTGAGTCAAATTACCCAATTTTTTCCTTCCTGTGGTTTGACATCCTGGTTTGATTGCTCTTATTGGAAAACAAGAAGCTTCCAACTCATTATGTTTCCCTTTTTGCCTTGGGTGCCAGGAAATGCAGTGCTTTAATGCTTCGTAGTCATACCATCTCCAAAATTTTAAAATTCAATTTGGAAGTGTATTTTCATAGACTTTTAGAGGCTTTTTTCTGTATGAATAATAGATTTTGATTAACTGAGAAATGTTCAAGGTCATTTCATAATACATGTAATAATGTAATTCTTCTTTTAATTTATGAGTGAAAATGGGCCCTAATGATCTAGAAAAGCTAGCAACGTGCAAGTATCATGATATAAAAATTGCTGGGCATGCCTTAGCTGGTTTTGCTCAGTGGATAGGGCATTGGCCTGTGGACTGAAGGGTCCAGGATTTGATTCCTGTCAAGGCCACATACCCAGGTTGCATGCTCCATCCTTGGCCCTGGGCGGGGCACATGTGGGAGGAAACCAACTGATGTGTTTCTTTCACATGGATGTTTCTCTCTCTCTGTCTCTCCCTCTCCCTTCCACTCTCTCTAAAAAAATCAATAGAAAAATATACTCGGGTGAGGCTTAACAACAACAACAACAAAATAACAGCTGGTGGGTGACCTAGTTGATGAATCAACACCTACAATTTGGGTCTCATTTTGCCTTGCCCCATTATTTTTAAAAGGTTCTGAAAAAATAGGCTTTTCTAACTTATAAGCAGTTGGAATTAAACCCATTAGCTTTACCCAAAATGAGCACCTGGCAGAAGTATCGAGAAGACTCAGAGTGCACAGAGGAAAGGCACAGGTGCTCCGGAAGTTCCCAGAGCTGTTGGGACACTGAGGCTGGGGCCTCCGTCAGCGCTGCCCTGCCCTCTCCTCCAGCTGCAGGACCGAGCCCTGGTCACCTTCCTGGTCAGTGATATGGCCGCCAAGAAACATGAGCGGTGGGTGCTGCTTCGCAGAAGGCCCTCCACCCTGGCGCTCTGGAGCTGGTCCTTCCCCAGTGCACACACGAGCTCCCTTTACCAGGCTTTAGAAACAAGCCGGCGGCCACTCTGGCTTCCCCGGTCCGGTGACTTAGATTCTGAACAGAAGCTTGAAAATAACCCTAAACCTGATCAACCTGTGTCCAATTTGGCAGGTGACAGCAATAAAGGTGTAAAAGGGTCTAAAAATATTATGGTTCTTAGGAAGAAAATAGAAGTTTTATATAAATTCAAAACTGTAGTAGATTACTTAGTAGCAGATCTCATTGTGCAGGAGCCAGTGACAATGTGCAGCGATACTCAATTATTTGGGCATTTCCTAAACCTTATCCTGTTGAATGCTCACGTTAAGTGAGGTATTAATGTATTGTCCCCTCAAAGGTGTTGAGAGTTGAAATAAGTTTGGAAAACACCTTGTGCTTCTCCTTGCCTTATATATTATTGAGATGCAATGGTTTCTGAGAAAGCTTATAAAATTTAAATGTACCAAATAGTTTGTTAAATTTAAATATGTCAGGACATCCCAAACTTAAAAACAAAAACAAACAAATGGATCTTGCATGTTGCATAGAACTGCATTTGGTCATTTCGCTTTACTCCATTCCATTCCATGGGAGAAATGACCAGATTTAGGATTCACAAATCTCTGAGTACATATAGCTTATGAATATCAAGGATCTACTGTACAGACTATTTCAATAAAATGCAAATTACTTTTAGAATGTCTAGGAAATAACTCTAAAGTTCACACATACCTTGGATAACAATAAGCTATACTACGCCTTCTTCATTCCACACCACGAGGGCACATGGGACTGAACACTCCTAAAATACTCAAATAAGTGAGTTTTGGCATTTTATTCTGCTCAGGTCTTTTCACTTTTCTTACAGGACGGGAGGCAGGGCCTCACTGCACAGGTTTACGAAGAAACATTTCCTGTGACCCTGCCTGGTTGTGCCTTTGTGTTCCTTTGGTCTTATTGTTGCATTTGGAAAATCCAAGCTCTTCTCATTTGCAGGCACAAATTGTCTTCATTTCTCAGCGATTTGGGGGCAAAAATAATATCAGCATGTAGTGGGGTTGATGTCCAGTCACTAGAGCCTTTGTGTGTCAGGCTGTGTGATGGGGGTCAAAAGTCTCCTCTGGGACTCAGGGGGTGGCTGAGTGTCCTGCGTTGTCTGCATCTCCAGCTGTGCGCACCTCCGCCTCACTGGACTGGCTCACTGACCTGGCTCTCCTCTGTCTTCCCACTGTGAGATCCTGCCTTCGAATGTTTGCAGCCTTTCCTAATGCCAATATGCAGACCAAGAAGGCTTCAATGATTTCAGGTGGTATGTGAAAAACATTGAAAAAATTAAATGCCTTATTATATTTTAATGAGAATTAGAAAAATATAAAGCGGGAACATTAAACCCACAAATATAACATAGCCTAGGAAAACATAACAAATGAGGGAAGAATGTCTTCAGGGTCTTTTGAGTATTTGGTGGAATAGTAATAGTTTTGTTTCATATGTTCCCGGGCATGTGACATATGATTAACTGTCTAAATCAGGATGCTTATGGAGTGGAATGGGGCATTATTTCTAATTAATCTCACACTACAGGTGTACGCTGGCACTCTCTGTGCATGTGATTGTAAGAAACAATTGGTGAAGGCTTGACATTTCACATAAAGCAAAATTTGGGACAGCAACTAATATTACAAGGAGAAAGAAGAGGAACTATAACAGACGAGTAAATAAACAGTGCATTTATTGTTCTTTTTAAAATTTGAAATGTGCCTGGTTATCTTGGCAGCACTTGATCAGTATAGATGGTTCTATCTGTAAAGTTATCAAAAAGTTTAAGGTACCCATTACTTCTCCTTAAATGCATTTACATTGGACATTATTCATTTGATCTTCCCATGGCTTTGGTGAAAATGATTGCAAAAAAATACAATACCATTGTAAAACTTTATAAGAAATACAATAATCATAACTGAAAGCCAAATCAGTCATTGCTCAAGTAAAAGGAAATTGGAGATTAATAAACAAACCTACATTTCAAACCTGCAATTTTTGCCTTCTTCAGTTTGGAGGGACCTCAGCCGAAAGACTGATCCTAATTGATTCTTTATTATTCAACATGTGTAAAGAATTAAAATCACTTAAAGAAATAAGGCAACAAAGGAAATGAAGCCAAATATTGCAAGAGGTGAAAGTTTACTGTGTGCTTTAAGACCAAACAAATGTTAATGATGGTATAAAATAATTCAGAAGGAATACCTATTAACAATAAGCTTTAAAAACATAAGCTTATTATCTGACTATTTCCTAAATTTTCCCATGCATTTGTTTTTCATCTGGAAAGATTATATTTATACTAAATGCCCTGGTTCTCCTGTTTCTATACTTGTAACATAGAGTGTGTGTGTCACTCAGATTAGGGACAATTTCTGCTATAAATCAATAAGGAGTTAGAGGACATTCACACAAATAAAGAATTTCATGCATTGCTGTTCCATCAGCAGGGAAAGTCTATGACCCAGGCACCATGACTGCTATGTGTAACCTGAGACCTACGGCTAACTTTGAAATGTTGTGCCTATTTTAGTTTGGGCTCTGGGTCCAGGGTGTCCTTCCTCAGGGATGCAATGGATGGACCCTGTGCTATGATCCACCCTCAGCTCTTCCCTCGCTCCAGCTCTAGATCTGGAGTTGCCTTCAGTCTAGGAAACTGAGCTGGGAGGGGTCTAAAGAAACATGTTCTGTCCACGCTCTTCTCTGAGCTCTGTGGCATGAGGGACCCTCCCACTCGAATTTTTGGGCATAAAGGGCGGAGATCCACTGGCCCATTATAAATAAAATGTCATCGAGAATCAGTGACTTGTTTACAAAAGGATGTTAAAAACTCAGAAATCCTATGTGTGTGTGTTTATGTAAAATGATTTTATAACAAAGATTTTGAGCAGATGGGAAGAGTAATTTTAGGTAATTTGTGTGCAATGAGTTGCATATATTCTCCTTAACGTTAATAACCTTTGTTCTCTTTGGGAGTACAGAGTGTTTTCTCAAGAGGGTCTCATTATTTAACTGTTTTGTTTTAAAGTTGACACTTCCAGAATCATCATCGTATGGTGAGTTCAGATGTCCTATTTGACTTTTCTCTACCCAAATTTGTTTCTGTAATCTGCTTTTCATCCATTTACTCAGTGAATTTAAGGCAGAAACTACATGTTTACCTGTAGCTTTAACTTGATTTTGACTTTGTATCGCCAGCATAGAATCTGAGCTGGTTTAATCTGGGAAATTGGAACATTAAATTTATCGTTTATGCATGAAAGTGGATGAGAAATATCCTGTACACAAACACACAGAGACACTCACACAAGGTCATACAAATGTTTCCATTTTAAATCCAGATGCACAACAACCAAAAAAAAAATGTATTTAAATCTGAAGAGAACATTCTACAACATTCAAATTTAGTTCCAGGATTTTACTGAATGAGTAATAAGTTTCATTTTCGTTGCAAGATATTAACTAATTTGAATATCACATTAGACTTATCTTTCTGTGGACGGTGTTGTACATGTAGGTGCTATATATGTATAGCACTGGCTTTCTTATTTTAATATTTGTTTATTGAAAAATAGAATTCAAAATGTTGTTACCACTAGTCGTAATTCATAGTAGTTCTTAAAATTTTTTATTTTGTATAGTAATTAATTTTTTACTTTGGAATTCAATATACATTATTATGTAGATATCTGAAAAATAAACATGTTGAATAGCTAGTTGGTTCCACAATTTAAGGTTTTTTTTTAAACCTTTGAATCAGAAAATTGTGTTACTGATGTTACCTAAGCAAATGAAAGCACAGTGGAGGATATGTGTGTGTGTTTACATATATACAAACACATCTATACATACAGCACACCTACCAACACACATATACTCATTAAGATATTATGAGCTTGCCATAACCGGTTTGGCTCAGTGGATAGAGCATCGGCCTGTGGACTGAAGGGTCCCAGATTCGATTCCGGTCAAGGGCATGTATCTTGGTTGCAGGCATATCCCCAGTAGGGGGTGTGCAGGAGGCAGCTGATCGATGTTCCTCTTTCATCGATGTTTCTAACTCTCTATCTCTCTCCCTTCCTCTCTGTAAAAAATCAATAAAAATATTGGGAAAAAATATTATGAGCTGGTTTTACCTTAATTTCCATCTTCTGGAGAATGAGAAGCATAGAACTCTTTTACAAGCCCTGCTGTACCCTGGTTCCATAACCTAGTTTTATGGGCATTGATAACATTGTTCTTGAGATATTTTATAGGCGTCTCCTCAGTGGCAGTGCCCTCTGCATTGCCCAGAGAACACCTGCTCTGGCCTTAATGCACCCTCACCCTGAAAGCCCCCTCCTTCCAGGGGCCCACACTCTCATGATGACCTTTCTGTACCCACATGTTCAATTCCATACCAGGACGATGGCACTATTCTTTTTTTAAAATATGTTTTTATTGATTTCCGAGAGAGGAAGAGAAGGGAGAGAGAGATAGAAACATTGATGAAGGATAATTATTGACTGGCTGCCTCCTACATGGCCCCTACTGGGGATCTAGCCTGAAAACCTGGCATTTGCCCTGGCTGGGAATCAACTGCTGACCTCCTGGTTCATGGGCTGATGCTCAACCACTGAGCCACACCAGCTGGACAATGGTACTATTCTTGACTGCCTCTTTTGATTTTTGCCACTGTACTACACCTCAGACCTATTTGAAAAGACAGAAATCTAATGGAAAGAGTTATAGAAACATCTGCTTCAAGTCCAGAGAACCTTAATTTTACAATATCTCTAAGGGAGGTTTATTCTCTGTAACATGAGCCCTAAAGAAAATAAACTAAATAATCAAATATCTCACTATCCCTGTCCATAAAATGAAGATGATATTGAGTTAATACTTTCCTAGGATTCGTTTACCTCCTACTAAAGAAAGGTGCATGACTGATTTTATTTCAGCTGGAAGAGTGTCAGTGGGAGGTGGAAATGGTCCTCACACCATTCACACCCTGGAAGGGAACCATTCTTAGAGTCATGGTAGTTTATGCTGCTTTAACTGGAAATGGGGATCTTCCGAGGGTCAGGAGAGGAGGGAACCAAAAGCAGGATACAATAAAAGTCAGGGAGCGTCACACCATTAGATGACATCTGAAGAGAAACTTCCTGGACATTATTCAGTCAAATCTGATGTTAGTCTAATTCTCCAAGTATTTCTTGTCCACTGGAGATATTATGGTTTATATACTAGAGATTATGGTGACAAAAGTGGAACTTATGAGGCTCTTGGCTCTTATTAAGGTAGAAATATTTCTGGAAAGAGGGCATAACCTAACTGCATGCTTTCATTTTCAGAAAATATCTCTAAAGGTGAATAGGATCACGCTTTTCTGTCTATTATAGGCTGAGCTGTGTCCCCTCAAGTCCATTTTCTGAAGCCCAACCCCCAAGACCTCAGAATGTAACTATATGTATTTAAGAAGAGGATGTTGTGCTCGCTTCGGCAGCACATATATAAGAAGAGGTTGTTAAGTTAAAATGGGATCACTGTGTTAGCCTCAAATCCAAACCTGACTGGTGTCCTCATAAGAGGAGATCAGGACACAGATACACACAGAGGGACAACCACGTGAGGACACAGGCAGGAGAGACCTCAGGAGAAACCAACCCTGCCACACCATGATCTCAGCTTCCAGCTTCCAGATCTGTGAGACAATATATTTCTGTTGCTATATTGCCCAGCCTGGGCTACTTTGTTACTGCCACCTGAGCAGACTAATACACTGTTTGGCTAGACTTTTGTTGTTGTTGTTAATCCTCAACCAAGGGATATTTTTCCATTGATTTTTGAGAGAGTGGAAGGGAGGGGGAGAGACACACACAGAGAGAAACATCGATATGAGAGAGACATAGCAATTGGTTGCCTTTTGCAACTGTCCCAACTGGGCTGGGATTGAGCCTACAACTGAGGTATGTGCCCTGGATAGGAACTGAACCCAAGACCCTTCAGTCTCTGGGCCGACACTTTATCCACTGAGCCAAAGTGGCTAGCGCTAGACCTTTTTGTATAGTTAACTTAGACTAAAAAGAACAAAACCTCTCCTATGCTAAATTTTATCTTACACATTAATTTGTAAGTCACCTAAATATGACAGACATGAATATACAGTGTAGGTATATATATATCCACACGTATATGCACATGAAATGTATGTGAAAAGATATGTCACAATATTACAACTCAAATACTGTTCCTATTTTATAGATAAACAACTAGTGGACCAGAGACAAATTTCAGGAGTAGAACAGCGTACGTGCTCGATAAATATTAGTCACTAATATTTAGTTCTTGTTACCTGTGGCCAAATGGGTAGTCAGTTGAGTAGCCTCATCATTGCTGGTTTGCTCTTGACTAATCAAGAGAAACTTGTTGAAAATATGGACACAGAGTCTCAACTACATGACTCTTTCAGAGTTTGTCCTCCCTGTTTTGTTAACCTTTTGGGTGAGGCGAGCCTTCTGCAATATAGACACTTCCAGTCCCATAATTGTCCTTTAACACACTTTGCCTGTGATGCAAAGTAAATTCACGTCCCCTGTTCCTGAACCAGAATATCCACTGTTGCTATACATGGGGAGTGTGCCACATTATATCTGATTTATTCCTTCTCCACCACCTGTGGGGGCTTATTTTTGACCTCAGCCCACACTAGAAAGTCATCCCTTCCTGCAAAACTACAGCAGGGTAAACTACATAGCATTGCTTCCAAGTCACCCAGACACACCATGGACAGATGGCGTTCCCAGGACAATGCCCAGAGAGAACTCTGGAGGAGGGAACTCGCTTCAAACACAGGCGGGAATGTCTCTGCACCCACGTGGGGGATGTGACCATTGTCAGACACAGGGGTATTTTTTGATATTAGTGGTAAGAACCCTGATAGAAAGAAATAACATTTCAGAGCAGAAAGACATGGTCAAGGCCATCTTGGGGAACACTTTAAAGGGCCGGCTCAGCCTGACGGTGAAGGAAGGGGAGTCCAGATGAACCAAGAGTGAAGACAGTTTCCTCCTCCACATGGATTAAGGACAAGCAGTCCTGGTGACGGAGTAACAATGCTGACATCAGGCTTCTGCTTACAGAATTTAGGTTAGTATGCATAAATATATACAAATAATATGGAGCATTTAACTGATTGCATGGTTCCAATGTTATCAGCTCTCACTTTTACTGTTTCCCTATGGTCAAGTTTGGAAACATTCTTAAGTATCACTACAGATAATCACCGAGGCCTGCCGCTGCAGCCAGTGTCGCTGCTGCCAAAGTGAGTGGACCAAGTACTTCATGTGCACCAAAGGATTTTATCTTCTAGTGCTGCTCATTGGGTGCGGGTTCTACATGTGTCCTGTTTAATTAATGTGCATGAGATAGAGACAGATGGGGAAAGGGAGAGGCAGAGAGAGATGGGGAGTGGGGAGAGAGGGAGAGATGGGGGGAGAGAGAGTGAGGAGAGAGAGGAGAGAGAGGATATATATATATAAAGAGAGAGGAGAGAGAGTGAGAGAAAGAGAGAGAGAGAGAAAGAGAGAGAGAGAGAGAGAGAGAGAGAGAGAGAGAGAGAGAGAGAGAACAGTATTCTAAAGTTATCTAATAGGTAAGGGCTAAGAAAGTCCAAGAAACATGCTATCTACATAGAAACAAGGGGCATGTCCAGTGACTTTTATCTTTTTCGTGAGGCATCCTGTGTCCACATGTTGAATAGATGGCTGTCTGGAAGCCTTCTGTGTCTGTTCGGATGAGCTCTACCTCCTAGTTTCCATGACGTCTAGGCACAGAGTTGCCATCCTGGGTCACAAAGAATGGGGAGCTACATCACAGGTTGGATGCCATTGGTTCCTTACTCTCCTGGGCCTGGTACGAGAGCGGTGCAGCACGTGGACGCACACAGTGCTTGTCCACGGCAGTGAGGACAGAGTTGAATTTGTGTGAACCAGGACGCAGAATGGTGGCTGAGCTTCCGGGCCGTGCCTGGACCTTTCTAGAAGAAGGGCAGCACCAGTTACAGCTGTGGGAGGTTCGAGACAGATATGCAGCCAGCAGACAAGAGGTGTGCCCATGTGCCCAGGCTGGAGGCTCAGGGGAGACAGGCTGAGGAGAATGCCTCAGGGTCGAGGTGAGGGGCGCCAGGTTCCGAAGGTCTGCTCACTGAGCCGCGTCTGTGGGATTTGTCTGGCTCTGTGGGTTTCATCTCATCCATCCCCCCACCCCCGAAACACACACACCCATGAGCGTGCCAGTTATCTGTGCGGCCAGTTTGGAAAACAGAAGTGAGCCCCCAGAACTTTCTGGAGGGATTTTTGTAAACGGTCTTTTCCACGTGGACCACAGAGAAGCTGGAGCCAAGTGGAGATGTGCTTTCTGGCTCTTTCAAAGGACATTTTCAGAGCTTTTGTCACTGCCCCATCCCTGCCAGTTAGCACAGTGGCTGCCACATAAAATTGTCCATCAATGTTTGTGGAAAGAATACATTTGAATTCACCTGGCGATGACTTAACGATAAACCAGACAGTGCCCTTTGTAAATCTGCCATCTACATCTGATAATTAGTTCTACAGCTGCCATTGAGGGATGGGTTACAATGCGGTAGACACTGTGCTCATGTCTGGGAGCACACAGCTCATCAGGAACCCCGTCCGTGCACAATCACTGCACACACAGAGCAACACCTGCCATTCAGACCTGCAGATAATTCTGCAAAACAGGAACTGGAGAAGCCACGTTCATCCCTAGTTGTCATCATCCCAAAGATGGCTTATGAACAACATCCCCACACATGTCAGCACATGGTGTGTTCCCCGTGTCAACAACTACGGCTCATAGGGAATATACTCTTTTTAGAAAATGTTCCTTTCTACTACATTGTACTGGCTATTTCTTGAAACAATTTTTATTTAAAAAATCCATTTCTTCAATGTGTTTTAATTGAGCAGCTTTTATGTTCTGACTCTGGGGAGGTAAAGTATTCAAACCTTGAGCAGTTTAATGATTTAGATTTTACACAGGCGTGTCACCTGGAATAATTATAAAAAAGCACAATAGAGACCCAATTTTGTAAAAAATGTGATAATAGTTTGTATTTAAAATCATTTTCCAAGAATCTAATACTGTGGCAGATTCATGGAGTGTTTTTCTTTCCCTGTTTTGATGTGCATGTCTATGTCTATATCCACATATGCAATCTAAGCTCAGAGAGAAGGATCCTGCCAACGTTTTTTTCTTGCCTGTTTTTTTGTTCTAAGCTGCTTGCTTAGCTCATAGTAGGTGCACAGGGATGTATTTGCAAATGAATAAATGGTACTAACATCAAATCAGCCCTTGTCTGAATACACGGATAATGTTTAAAGCAAAATTGCAAGCAGAGCAGAATTGGATAGCATGCCTATACTTTTAAACCCAGAGTCCTTTCTGTTTTGGAAGACACACAGCACACAGTGCAGGGAGATGAACTCGGCACAGGGCACAGGAAAGGGAGACCTTGGAGTTAAACTCTCTTCCCTCCTCTCTCTGATGCTCTCGGTCTCTGACTCTGTTTCTCTCTCCTTCCCCTTCCCTCCCATGAAAATCCCTTTATACACCATGGTTTTTGTTTCTCTCTTGTTTTATGATGTAGGAAGACAGAGTATTTTTATTAGTGTCAAGGACAAAAAAAGATTTATTTTACTTCTGAGTGTGAATTATGAACACATTGTTTAAAAAATGTTTTAAAAGTTTTACAATTAATGTTTTCCTCAATACCATAAAGCATGATCATAAACCAAAGCCACTTTTTCACTATTTATCAAGGAGTTTGTGATCTCAGAAGTTTAGTCAAAAGTTTTTTTATACATGACTTTTTCAGTGTTCATCTAAAAATAAGTATATATTAGACTTCTGTCCCAGAGTTAGAGAATCTTCCAATATTCATTATTTTAATAAATGCTTGAGTCTGTTGTCTCTATATACTATACTTATATTTTAAGAATCTACAAAAACACAAACATATAATTTTTAATGGCTTGAATTCCATTCATTATCTAAAAAAAAGGCCCACATTATAATTTAACTTTCCTTAAAATAATTGGACTAAAACACTCAAGTGATAAGACAAAATTATATGAACTCTCAAATGTGTTAGATCTAAAATGAATGGCCTTGTCATCCTAAATGTTGAATGAGTAGCTATTTCCCGGAGTTTCACTCGGTGCTGAATAGCTTTCCATCTGTGTAGCTCCTGAGGGCGACTGGAGTGAAGACTAGAGCAACATTTATTACACACCAGAGGGGCCAGCACCTCTTAGTTCAATATCTTTCCAGGGCTGCCAGAGTTAGTGTATTCACCATTCCTCTGTCTTCAAGGCATATATATATATATATTTACATTTCTTCTTCTTCTTCTTCTTCTTCTTCTTCTTCTTCTTCTTCTGTTGTGGGTAGTATTACAGATAAGCTACTGTTTATCCTGGTATTTTTTCCTAGGCATATAGCAATGATTTCTATTTGAAAATGGTTTCTTCAGAAAGAAAGAAAATCAGAAGCATGGACTCCTCTGAATTAAAAAAAAAATTCTCCTTGAACCACATGTCTTGAATGAAAAAGTCACTTTCTGTTAGAATTCTGTTAAAACCAGGGTAGTCCTTTACACACTCTCATCTACAGTGTTAATATTTAGAGTTGAAGCACAAATAAGATATCTTTATGCCTGTTGGTTAAATGAGGCCCTGCATGTTCTTAGTTACCTTAAAGAATAGGAAATGGTATTATTTTAACATTCTTTTGCACATCACCCAAATTAATAAAACAGTCTTTTTAAAAAACTGTACATGTCAGATAGCATAGGCGCTTATGTACGTTTTGTTGCAGCTCTCGGGTCCAAACACCCTCTAATAAAAAGAGAGCGTGTGTTTCCTTTAAGGACACATCCATTTCCACAGCTATGAGCCAAACGGGAGCGGAGCATCTGTCACAGACAGGGATGAGTGAACCCAGCCAGACTCGGGTGCAGGGGAGGTCAGCATCTATTTTGTTGACGTTTCTGTCATGTTTATTAAATTGCACTTTTCCGAAAGCAATTAAACTTTTAGGAAATGTTGCATTCATTTTCAGGAGAGGAAATCTGTGTCCTTCTGACGGACCTAGCCTGGTAAAACCAATTTGAAATCAGTTATTTGCGTTCAAGGCGTAGGCTTTGAGCCAGTCTGTGATGTTTCCCAAGTTCTACATCTTAGAAGCAGCACAGCTGCACTTTTTTGTTTCTGTTTTTAACCACAAAAGGGGTTTGGCTGGGTGAGTGTTTTCCGGCAGTGACTGGCTCCCCAGGTTCATGGGACCAAGTCCCCCTCCATTCTGTTTTAATATCACATTGAGGAGACATGTTTGAGAAATCACGGAAGACATTACAAAATGATGAGGCAGATTTTCTGTCTATCGGCCATAGGAAACAAGAATCAGAGGTGTCATCTGAACCAAATGGAGCAGCAACGATTAATTAAATCTATAAAATCCCTCAACGCACGGCCTGGTTGAGACGTGTAGAGGAACACGTTCTATTATGTGTAAGCCCCTGTAAGTGCTGAGCTATCCTTCAGGTGGGAGATTCACTTTGTGGAGCAGGAACTCCAGGAAAGAGGGTGGACTAATATATTCCGAGTAGTATGAATTTTATCTATTATCTGAATGGTGAGCCAAAGCAACAGAAAGAAACCTTGATCCCTTTGGTCAATGAGTTCTCTGTGAGCACCATTATAAAAGTGCTGGGAGGGATGGAGGCCACCAGATTTTAGCTACAGTGAACAGGTAGTTCACTTTCGGAACAATAGCTGTCCTGCTCTACCTTTGTCTCCACTGGTGACGTCTCCCCCGAATGCACAGGAGGTTTTGATCAGACAGGTGTGGAGACAGAGTCAGACTTTTTCCGTTTCAGACCAGCTACTGTGAGTATTCACGCGGGAAGGGCATTAGCAGTTACACAAACACGCGGCTCTAATGGGCCTCTCTGCATCCAGGCAATTCCTTCAGCCACCACCTTCAACCCTGTCATTTTAAGTGTATACACCTCTAAAAACGCTTTAAAATGTCATCACTTAGGGATTCAAAAGTAATCTAAAATCTACAAGTCACCTGAGCCTTGATGGTATTATGTGTCTCTTCCATCTTAAACAGAAATGCTCCTTTGCATTGTTTATATAAAAGCTCCATTTATGGGCACTTTTAAAAGCAAGCATAAAATCCCTCTTTCATATAAATATAACATTTACATTATCATGTAGCTAGTTTTTGAGATTTTTAAAAATGTTAACATAAAATACTGGTAATTTTGATCATTTAAGACAGAGCATAGTGAATTCTATGTGTGTATGTATATGTATTTTATGACACAAAGATAACATTTACGAGCCACTTTGTTACCAAAAGCCAGATACTAATTGTACTCTTTCCTCATCAATAAAATATCAAAATGAAGCTAATTTGCAGCCCTTCATTCTCAATATGTGTAACCAGAAGAAGAGATGACTAAATAGCCACAGTGTATGCAGAGGATCCAGAAACTCTGATTAACTCTTTATTTTCAAATATTTATTGCTCTTCAGAAAAAAAATCGTCTGTCTTTGCAAGTGGCCAAGTTTATTTTGGGGAAAGTTACAAACCTCTTAAAAAAACAAACACATCCTTCTTGTAGCTGCTAATTCTTTGATGCATTTCCTGGGAACTTAAATTCACTCTTACATTTTTAGAAGACTTAGGGCACTAAGGGGCACATTAGCTGTGATGCTGACTAAACAAAGTCAAGAAAACAAATGCAATAGCTCCCACTCCTTCCAAACAATATAAATAAATAGAAGTTTAATCCCGCAAAAAGGATGCCTGAGAAGTAAGAGTGTCACATATGCAAGTACAAGAACATATGTTTTTAAATTTCCAAATGCATCTCCCTCTCCTGTTTTCTAAGGTTTCACAGAAGCATGTCAGGCTTACACGTGGATCCAGATTTAAACAGATATTTTCCCCTTCTTTTTGAAAGTAATGTCCCTTCATTTGATAGGGGTACATTTGTAAATCAATTATAATATATTAACAGCTAGGAATAAACAATTCTCTTCGCATAATCAATTATTTAACAGCATGAATTTCTGTATATCAGTGGAGGAAAAACATTTAATTCAAATGATAGAGGTTAATTTAGGTTCACTCTAGTTATAGACACTTAACAGGAATTGGGTTCTTTGCTGCACCTCAGGCTATGCATTGCTATGTAGCTTTTCCTTGCAATATGTAGCTGCATGGATGGTGCTGACATGCAATAGCTTGAATATTTTGTGAAGGGCATCTGTGCTTTTCATATTTCACCTGGCAATTGCTTTATTATTATTATTATTATTATATTGTTATTATTTAGTTTTGAAATGGCTGTAATAAGTGCTTTTAAAATCTTCCCTACCATGTGGAAATTTATCCTTTTAGAAATCTTGTTGGCTAGTAATTAAGAGCCCAATTTACCAATTCAGAGTTTAAGTGATGAAGAACAAAGTAGTGTAATCATTTTTGGTTTTATGAGTTGCCCAAAACTGTTCATATTCCATATTTCTAGCATTTTAGAAAAAGAAGCAGCAGATAAAAAATTGCTCAAATGTTTTCATCATCTTTACTGTGTATACACACACACACACACATACACACACAAAACAACAACAAAGATTATATATGTATATTTTTAAAAACTGAACACTAGATGCTTTCAGAGTATAAGTTGTCTTCCCATCCCTCACAAAAAAAAGTACAATTTTCTAATTCTGCATGTCCTTACATGATGCTTTTTGGGGACAGCACTTTTGCAATAACCGAATCACCACTATTTAGATATGGATACATGAACCTCATATTTTTATTCCAAACTCACATTCACTCATCAGATCGAATGCCCTTGAAGCAATCTCAAATCACTGCTATTACACGGGTCGCCAGAAACCAGAGGGAGGTATAATGCAAATTATAAAAAGAGAGAGAGAGAGAAAAAAAAAAGCCCTACGCCATTAGATGATGGCGGGCTGTTTAATCAATTTGATTTTATCACTAAATCCAGTCCTTTCTCCGAGCTGTCGGAGAGCGAGGTAAGCGGAGTGAGCGGGCTGCGAGGCTGCGGTGTAGCCTCGTGTGTCCCCACCAGCCACGCGGATGCTTGTCGGTTTGGCATTGCACGGGATACAGAGCACAATCTTTCTATTTCATTAACTTTTCACGGGACTTCTTTTCACCATGAGCCTGCGTCTGTCATCCACCTCCTTTATTCTGTGCCTTTTGCGAACTTTTTGTGTACACTTCACACCGTTCTCCCGCCCCCGTGACTCATCAGCTCGCTTTCACAGAGCTACAGCTTGGACAGCTTTTCCGAGATTCGGCTTCACTTTTCTAAAACTCTGTGTAGCCAATCACCCTGGAACAATATCTAAATTTTAAGAGTTACCATATTTTGCTGTCTAATGCCTCAAAAAGAGAAAGGTCATGCGCTGATGCTCAAGTTCAGTTAGACTGACTTATAAAGGATTGTTTATACAGCATTTCAATAGTTATCCCCAGTTTTCTCCCCCTGGTTTTAAAGATGGATGCACCTTACTTAAAATCTTATTCTGTTTATAGCATGGAACCAGTTAAATCGGTATTAGTTCCCAACCCATTTCCAAATGTTTTTATTAAAAGGGTGATTTTAAATATTTTTCCATAACCTTCACTCATTTTACATGTTATATATACGAATGAATACAATTGTAAATACATTCATTATTTACAGAATGTATTTCATGCTAATGCATAGCTTCTTTTAGGAAAAGTACACTCATAAAAGAAAGAACAAAAATATATGAAACAAAATATATGTACTATATAATAATTTAAAATACAACCACAAAAGGCCTCGGACTATTATCCTAAAGGCACCCAAAGGGTCAGAGATTAATTGGTAAAATTTTAAATGTTTTCTCTTTATATACGATACTGTTCTGATGAATGTTGCCTCTCATTCTGCCCAGGGGAGATGATACAAATTAATAAAACCTTAAACCTTTATTTTTGTTATCTTGGGTTAAAATATACACTTTTGTAATATCTATATGTTCAGTGCTTTCAGATATCAGCAGACTACTCTAACAGGACCACACAACATAGATTTGGTTGTGCGTCATTCTACCCAGGACTCTGAAATAAAGAGCACTCTCTAGGTTTCTTCCTAAGAAACGCGAGCTCTGTGGCATTTAGTGAGATCAGGGAACAGTCGAGTCTCTATAAACTGCCAGTGCCTCAGCATTTTGCCAACATCCCTGAATGAAAAAGAAGAGAATAAACCAATGTGTCTCTCACATGTTACATGGGATTCAATCGGACATTCCTGAACCACACGTGTAAAAATTAGATGGTTTCCTTGTATTTTTCAGGGTGTTTTTTTTTTAGTTGCCTGTTTTTCTTCCACACAGAAGTCAAATTTTGACATTTCTCATTTGTGCAGAAAATATAAATCATTCAAAATAATTTCTAAAAAAAGAAAGTTTCAACCAAAAAATAGCACACAGAGAAGATGCAAAAACTATAAGGCACCGGTCTTGATAAAATAACAGAAGGGAATTGACCGGTGGGTGGGTGAGGTCCACTCTGAGTGCCTCCCTTAAAGTTTATCTGAGAGAGAAATGCAGGTTCTGATAGTAAGTTTATTTCCCTCTCCATATATTTTTTGATCTTTAAAGATTATACAACTTCCTGTGTGGTATAGTGACTAAAAAAACACCCAGGGCAAGAATATGTCATTTTTGAGGCTATGGATCATATTTGTAAATAATACAAGTATTGTATCAATTCCACACTTCAGCTGTAGATACGGAGTTTTTATTTCAGAGCCCATAGATTCTGTGGGCAATAAAAGGGGTAATTAAAAAATCATCTCAAAGCCACTTTTAGAGGGTGCATATAAAGAGCTGCCAGCATTTCACAGCACTGGGAAACGAAAAGTTATAATGCCCCTTCCAAAATGATTCCTGGTCATTAGACTAGGTGGTAAAATAAGTACCATTGGCAAAAAAGGTTAACATTTATCTTAACTTATTTATTCACATGTAAAAAGAGCCCTGACGTGGTGCTCATAGGCAGCAGCTTCTGTTGGTACAAATAGAGCCTTATCCTAAGATTCCTTCCTTAACCACCATCAACACATGCTCGGACTGTAAATTGTGACAGAGTTATAGTATTAGATCAGTTTAAGGGCTGAGATTAGTCCTTTCATTTACTGTTGTTAAGATTCATGAATATTAGAACATAATTTAAATTCGCCATTGTCCTGGTAGAAGAGGGGGAAGCACCAAGCAGCTGTAATCACTTGGGATTATACATAAACTGATCCATTCCCAGGAAAATGCAAATAACACTTAACCCGTCCCATAACTGCTATGTTTTCTTCTAAGTTGATCATTTACATCGTTAGCTTTCCCCTAAAAAGTGAATGCCGGGTAGTTTGATTTGACAGTCCTCCCTGACAAGCCAGCTCTCAGCAGATGCCACAGGAAATCCCACCCCCCCAACACATATCTATGAGTAATAGCAATCAGTATATCATCCTAACTACCTTCCCCCTCCGGGTTTTGGCTATGAGAATTAAAAGACTTGGTATATTCAATATAACCAAGGCATAGCAATTTTGCCTATCAGAATTTTATTGGGAATTGTTATAGTTAAGTTTCTAACAAATGAAATCCTCCTTCAGGTTTCTTGTTTTTCTTTCCCCAAATGAATGCTTTCTCGGCCAGCATGACTACTATTCAAAAGTCAGAAAAATGAATTTGGAGAAAGGCACCGATGTCTACCAGCACATGCTTTATAGAACTGCTTTATTGCGAACGATCACTCCCTACTCTTCAAGTGTATATATTTAAAGAGGCTAAACAAAAACACTGGGAAGCACAAACACTCAAAGTCCATAAGGCAATGTCATCTTTTCCCTCTTAAAAGTTTTATACTCATCATTAAAATTCTGTGATTTTTCTCAATATTGATGCCACTTTGTGTCCGTGTTGTTTTGGGAATACATTAACAGGTCTGTTTCTAAATAAAATTTCAGATGACAAAGTGAGTGGCCGGCATTCATTTTACCAGCTCCCTTAAACTAGAATTACGGAATCAATCTCCTTCGGAAACCAAAGCTCCGAAGTCCCGCAGGGAAGTTGTCACTTGGCTCCTGCGGTCAGTCCTGACCTGCGATCACAATGAATGACTGTTTGACCTGGGCATTATGACTTCAAACTGTCTGGCTAATTTCTGTTGTTGGAAGAAGGACTTGACTGTTGGAAAGCGGTTAGGAAAAGAGGGGGCACAAACTTCTCTTAGGCCACTGAGACGTGAACGTTCTCTGGGGAGCATTTACAGCCTCAGCCCTACCAAACTGGGAAACCTGATACATGTTAGTTGTGTCTTTCCAATGGCTCCTAGGGCTCTACAGTCACTTTCTTTAAAAAAAAAAAAAAATCAACACAATTTCAAATCATGCTAAGAAGGAAACTTCATCCTGTAGACTCATGGCAAGGAGCTGTCTGGGAAGGGCGGGCAGCAGCAGGAGACTTTTCATCCTTACAAGGCATGCAGGCAGGTTGTGCTGGCATTTTAGAACATTCCTCTCCAGTTGGAGCAACTGCTGGTTCAACACCAACCCCTCTGCGGAGGCCCTGGGCTGGAGATGGAATTGCTAACTTCAGGGCAGCCGATCTCCAGGAATATGGGTAAGAAGGCATCCACACCACAGTGTCAGCAGTAGCCTGTCCTCAGCTGCTCTCTCTCCTCTTCTGCTTTGCGATTCCCCCCACTAACAAGCTGGAATGCTTATTTCTCCTTCGTGGATCAATTTCCGCTTATGTTCCCGGGATGAGCCTGTGTCTCCGTAGGTCCCAGTGTCTACAAACACCGGGAACCACACTCAGTACAAACTGTCAGCCAATCTGGGGAGGCGACTGCCAGCGCTTTGCCCACTCCTTCCTCCAAGACCACATACCTCGTTTTCAGGGAAGCTGCCTTAGGTGCACGTTTCCTTGGGCACTGAGTGCTAAGGTGTCTCCAGCGGGTCAGAGGCAGTCCTGACGGCCCAGGTGACCAGGGACTGAACGACCCTCCAGGAGAACGAGCGGCCCCTTCCTCCGCCCCCTTCTCCTCCTCACCTGCTCCTAGCCAAGGCTCTGCTGAGCCCGCTGCCCTGTCACGGTCCCTCTGGGCTTGCAAAAGCCCCCAGCCATTTACAAAGGTGTCTGAACTCCCAAGTCCGTCCTTGCTTGGCCCTGATCTCCCACCAGCATTCCTGAGGGAAGCCTCCGAAACAAGCAAAGCCCCCAGCCCCAGGACGCGGAGGAGAGCGGCGAGTTAGCGGGAGGCGCTCCGATTGCCCCTCAGGTCCTTACCTTTCCTCTTGGATCTCCGCCGCCGCCGCCTCTTGGACTTGCATCGGAGTTGACTGCTCAGCCCCCCGGACCCTCTGCTGGTCCCCAGCACCGATGCCATGGCTGAAACTCGGCAAGTAGATCAGGACAGCACTCCTTTCTCAACCAATTTCACCTTCGCTGCTCTTGCCTGCCGCCGCCTCTGCTAACTGCTTCCGCTTCTGCAAATCAGGCAGCCGGCTCACTTTTTAGGGCAGAGCGCTCGCGTGGTCCCCTCCCTCCTCCGGTCGCCAATTGTCCTGGCACTTGTTTCCAGCTGGACTGCAAACCTGCGGTCTGAGCCGGGAGTGCCCACGCTCCAGGGACCGGAGGAGCGCGAAGGCGAGGCGGGCTGGCAGCCTGGGCGCTCCGCTCGGCTCTGTTCCGGGCAGCCGCTCCAGGTCTGGGCGCTGCACGCAGGGGTTTCTACTTTGGCGTCTCTGCTAGTTGTGGGGCACCAGCCACTTTGAAGCCAATCACGCAGGGAGCCTGTCTATTTGCTGCTGCAAAGTCTAATTAGATCCAATCACAACTGTCTGCTGGCTCTGACATCAGCACCACCAGCCCTTTGCATCCCCCGTCAGCTTGCAAACTCAGCTCCCCTTTGGATGGAGGGAGCTGCCCAGGACCCAGCGGAGAAGGAGGCTGCACCGAGGGAGGGACAGCGCTCGGTGGCGGCACCTGCCTCTCAGGGAAAACAGCCTGAGGGGCAGCTGGCAGGAGGGGTCTGCCCTGGGATCCAGGCTCCAGCTTCAGACCTACGGACCCTGTGCTCCTGCCCTCTCAGAAACAGGCAGCGAGTGTTTCTCCAGCCAAACAGTTTTAGCGAGTTAATTCATTGCAGAGCTTGGGGTGTCCAAGGGGAGATGCCTCTGAGAAATTCGCAGACCTTGCTTCCTCGGAAGGGGACTAAGATTTGCAATTCCCCCAGGACAGCTCATAGGGGTATTCATTTTTAGAGTCTGCCTGTTCCTCTGCACCCTTCCCCACCCCCTTTAGGTCCCTAGGCTGTTCCTTTCGCAAAAGAGAAATATTGCATAGAGACGACGTAGGTATTCAGGTCCAAGTCTGATTTTTAAGGAGAGGGATTTCAGAGGGTTGTTCTGTTTAGGGAACAATGAAATGAAAGATAGCCAGTGCTGCCAACGGATAGTTTTCGTGCCAAATGTAACATTTGGATGAAGGAAAGTAATATTTACTAAGAGAGGAGGTGACTTGCAAATTGAAATCATTTTGCATATTTTATTCAGGGTTATCCTATTTTTTTTTTAGGACTATAGTTATGGAACCCTAAACATTCGAAGGGAATATAAGAAGGAAAAGAACCCAGCCATAATTGCATTTTGCATTTAAATCACATAAGCTATTAATTATAATAGTAATGGTTTGGAAAAAATCCACTGTAAAAGTCATTAGCAAGCATTAACACATTGATATGAAAATGGCACACAAACACTTTTGTTATTTACTACTTCACACGCATCCTTTTCAAGCTCCTGTGGGCTTGGAAATTTCCAGATTGTTTTCTTCATATAAGAAAAAGTAAGTTCTCTAGGGAAAATTGAAAACAATGAGGATGTTCCGATTGTTGTGAGGTGAGCTGATGGGTCATGGCCCATGGATGAGAGAGAGAGAGAGAGAGAGAGAGAGAGAGAGAGAAGGACATTCGATTTCACATCCTAGCTCCACTGCCCTGACTTTAGGCAAGTGATGTAAATGAGACCTCAGTTTCCTCATCTCTGAAATGGGGATACTAATGATGCTGCCTCATGGATTTATCCATACTCGAGAATCATATCACTCTTACTCATCATCCCTCTTGTCAGAACTGCAATTGCACAGTTAAAATGTGTGGTGGTTTTATTTGTTGCTTTAGCATTCATCTCTGCATAGGCCCTAAGAATCACGAGGGGAAGCCATGTGTCTGTGGTTCAAACACTGAGCTGAACCACTCTCAGTTTGTTTAGTCAATCCACCTGATAATTTCGAAAGAGTGGGCACGTGTTATGGAGTAGGCCTCAGACCAAAGGGAAAGTTTCAGCACAGAGGAATAAATGCAAACCAACCCAGTCTCTTGTCTGTGCCGTGTTTAGTAGTTTCACTCCACCGACAGCACCGCTTAAAGCTGCTGATAGCTCCCAGCGAATGCTGGAAAGTGCTCTGTATAACATAAAGAATATGTGAAAGCATAAGCTGGATCCAGAAATGCAGCACAGGACTCTTCCTGGGAAACTTCTGGGCTGCCTCTGAGACACCTGCACTGACCCAGATTCGCCCTGCTTAGCTTTTGCTGAAAACGCGTCCCCGCATTGAGAAACCAGGGAAAGATGTTTTAGGCAACATCTCCAACAGATGCAGTCGCCTCAGAGCTATTGGGTTTATTCACAGCCCCGCCTACATCCCTGTCATCACAATGGCAATGCGCTGCCTAGGAGTGTGGCATGGTGGGCAGAGAGTACAGCTTCTGGCCTAGATGTTGCTTATGATTTTGGTGGGGACGTGGCAACAGAGGCGAAATCTAGATTTTAACACTTAGTTTAGATCCTGACTTGAAAGTTGGTTCAGATCAAATCTTGGCCAATCTTTACCTCCCCTCCATTCATTTGTCTTTTGGTATGATTTATACAAACAATGTTAGCGGGGATATGTGCTGTCTGTCTTCGGTATTTTGCATAAAGTACTACCTAACGGACCAGGTGAAAACGCGGGTATGGCAATGTTTGTGTGGCGCAGGAGGAAAGGCCTTCAAAGAAGAGGCTCCCTCGTGATTACAAACATTTTCCCTCAATGATGGCATAAAGGGAGCGATGCTGACAATCTGCCATCCTCCCTGTGAGCCTTTCTGCCTTTTGCCTTTTGCCTGTTTCTTCAGCACAGCTTGGCAGCCTCACACGACAACGAGCAGAAGTTGGAAGAAGATCAGGAGCCAGCGTCACCCTGTTGTCCATCAGGAGATGTCACTGATGTGTGTCTTAAGTCACGTTGAGCCAGTCCCTGCTTCTCCCACAGAACAAAGAGTTAACTTGGCAAAGTCCTAACTCTTTGACCCTGACCCTGAGCTAACCTGGCAGCTGGCGGGCTGGATGAGGAGCAGATATTGGGGTTCCGGACTGGAGGGAAGGAGTTGGTTCTCAGTCCAGATTTCACCCATGCACCATGAAAGGTGCAGCTTCAGTACAGGCTTGATGGGGCTCCCCTGTGGGCTCACCCACAGCACCCCAAGGTTCCCCTCATTGCTCTTATCAGAACTGCAATTGCACAGTAATAATGTGTGGTGAATTTGTTCGTTGCTTTAATTTCCATCTCTGCATAGACCCTAAGAACCATGAAGGGAAGCCACATGTCTGTGGTTCAAGCACTGAGCTGGGCACCAAAGTGATGTTATGGTAATAATTGCCGTTTGCTCAAAGCGCAACACTAAATTTATGTCTGAGTTTTACAAAAAACTCTCTGAGAGAAGAACTGAAACTAAATTGCTTTCACAGATGAAGAAGCTGAGGTTAAGAACTTAGGAAACTTCCCAAAGTCACCAAGGTCAGGTGAAAGTCCACACTCAGACCCTTCTAACTGTCCAGCCTGTGATGCTTTGCACTTTGCTGTAGTTTGTGTGCTAGAACCTGAGGCTCAGTGATGCTGTTAACTTCTACAAGCCTTGTTTGAGATGTGAAAATATATTAAGTAGGGACCCCGAGCTTCAGTGAGTTTATATGTATGTGTATGATGTATAAGTATACTAGAGGCCCAGTGCACAAAATTGTGCACTGGGGGGGTCCCTCAGCCCAGCCAGGACCCCTCACTCCTTACTGCCCACCTGCTCGCTGCTCTTTAGCACTGCTGCAGAGGTGGGAGAGGCTCCCACCACCGCTGCTGCACTCGCCCGCTGTGAGCCCAGCTCAGGGCTTCTGGCTGAGCAGCACTCCCCCTGTGGAAGTGCACTGACCACCAGGGGGTAGCTTCTGCATTGAGCGACCAGTTGTTCCACCGTTCGGTCACTTTGCATATTAGCCTTTTATTATATAGGATAGGAGCAAGCAGTTGGCTAGCAACACTAACTGTAGCTTCCACAATTACTAAATGCAGCCACAGAGCATGGTACATATATCTATTACCTTCACACACTTCTCGTTTACCTTCCTTCCTTAGAACAAACCAATGCGTTGGACGGAAAAAACTTTATCACCCTCGTTTCCCTCTGAAGGCTCTATGTGTTGGGGTGTCTGGACCAATGCTTCATTGCTAGGTAGAGGCAGAGCCAAAATCCTGGCTAGAATATCCCCCAAAATTCCAGAAAGACCATGTATCAGAAATCTCATAGACTCACCTAGCCAACCTCACCTTTTGTTTTTTTGCAAAGGAGGAACCTGAGGTCTGCACATAGACACGTGGTCACAGTGATTGCATCTTCTAACCAAATCGCATGTCTCCCTTCCTGTTCCTGAGAGTTCTCGTCTGGACTCCTGACTCAGTGCCAGTGGTTAATAACAGCTTACAATGACTCCACTTCATTAATCAGAATGTCTGTATTTCCAGTCAGTTAAAAATCTAGTTCACTTGGTTTCTTATAGGTTTCCAAAAACAAACAAGCACACCCGCAGAAACTAATATGATTTATTTACAATGTGAATTTTAGTTACCATCCACTCCCTTACCTGAAAATTTCCACTCAAGGGGATGGGGAAGAACAGAACAGAGGGGCCCTAAGATATTCATGTTTGCCAACTCATGACATCATCATGTATGGCACCAAATTGTTACTCTTTACAAACAGAGACATAGATAAAGAGGATATTTCATGCTTTCATCGTCAGCCACTGTTCTTATATAAACAACTCACATCAAAGGACTTGGGCACAAGCCCTGGAAGTACTAGAAAATCATACATCAAGATGACACACTGTGCCACATGAATTCTTATTTGCTCCCTCATCCTGGAGGATGGAAGTAGCTGGTGAGGATGGAGGGGCTGCACAGAGGTCTGCAGGCCAGGGAAGAGTTTTGAATGTGAAAATGCTCTTTAGACAAAGCTTTCACTAGAACCATTTTCCCCTTTGTTCTTTTGCTTTCTCCTAGGCATGCCTATGATTTGAGAGAATACCGAAGGCATACTTATCAATTTCCTGAATGAACACAGCAAAAGTTTTTTTTTTCCCCAGAGTTCATGCAATTCTGATTGCTGATTACATATACCAATTATGATTTTGGTAAAAATAATTGTGGTCAAATAATTTTGGCATAAAGAGTTTTCTGCAATGGTCATTACCACTGTTTTTAATTTTTGCCAAAGTTGACCCTTGAATACCGTGGGGGTTGGGGTGCTGGCACCCACACAGTAAAAAGTCCATGTATAACTTTTGACTCCCCCAAATCTTAAGTTGTCCCTCAGTATCTGCGGAGAGTTGGTTTGGGGACTTCCTTGTGGATCACAAACTCCACGGATGCTCAGTCCCCTATATAAAATGGTTTAGAACAATGCATGCAGTTGGCCTTCTGTATCTGTGGACTCCCAACTGTGGATGAAAATCTGTGCAGGCATTTATTGAAAAATATCCAAGGAGAAGCAGTTCCAACACATGTTGTTCAAGGGTCAACTGTACTCCTTCAGGTTAAACCGAAATGTCTGTATTACTGTTTAAATGAACACTACAGGTAAATGAAAATAGGGTAACTAGGGAAGTCTCCAAAATGTGTTACCATAACACCAAACTTCAAATTCTATTTATATATTTCACTATGTCTAGTCTTGGAAAAGGCACTTAACCCTCCTGAACCTCTTCAGTAAATTGAGGGGAGATAACCGCAGAGTTGCTGTGAACATCAGATTAGAACACATATGCCAAGTTTTTTGTACATGGACCTGAAATGCTTAGGTTACTTAAAATGTTTATTATCACTTTTCCCCATGACCAGGGAAAAACATTCAAACTGGGATGGTTTTGAGATAAAAGAGCCCATGAGCCAATGGTCTTGCAGTCATGATGGCCCATCTCTTATGTAACTCAGGTGACCTTGAGTCCTCAATCTTGTCTCCAGGCTAATTGTAACAGCAGATTCCATTTCTTCCTACAGACGCAAGGTGTTTTCTAGGTAGGCCTGCCAGCACAGGACTATGTCTAGAATCAGTGTTTTATGATTTCTGTGACCTTTGCATAAGAGTCAGCTATGGTATTTTACTACCAAATATTTGTGCAGGATATGAGAAATGATGGCCTGAAATAATCCTTTCCAATATCCTAGATAGATTCAATTATTTGAATTTACATTTAAAATGCCCTTGGTTGCTAGTTTCTGAAATGTAAAGCCTCGATGTTTTACTGAATCATAAAGACTTACCGCTATTTAAAGCTTAATGCACACCCTACCTTACATTGTTCCTTGTGTCTTAAGCAAATACGTTTCAAAGAGTTACTTTTCCCCCTGTACCAAATCTTCTCTTGGAACCAGTGATTTTCCAAATGAACAATATCATATCCCCAGAGTGTAGTGTGACCGGATGAAGAAAGGAAGAAAATAAAACACAGATGGGATTAATGGTTTACGATGTGAATCAATGTAATACCGGGAAGGAAGGGGTGGAAGCTTGTCAGGAATATATTTCTGTAGTTTGAACTGGCCTAGGCTGATGTAATGGGTTATTTTTAATTCTCTACCTGGTGTTTAGAGTCTAAACACTTCATTTCCTCCTCTCTGGGTTCCTGTTTCTCCCGTTATCTGGGACATAGTCTGTGCATATGTTATGAAACCTTAAGTCATTATTAAGCTGGTCTTTTTCTTACCTCTGCCTGCAATAGTCACAAGCAGAGAGGAAGAAGGATGGCTTCTTGTCCATTTGTTCAAATGGTTTGAGCCAGGACCTTCTGAGTGTTTATGGAAGAAATCTTTAAAAGTTTGCATTAGAATTCCCTACTTTTGGTCCAGGAAGAGAAAGATCTAGGAAAATGCTAGCAGAAAGATAGTGGTGCGTTCCTTATCAGGTTCAGAACATGGATGAAAATGGGTCTAGACAGCTCTGGGTCACTGTTTCCCAGAACCTCTGCAGCTGTGCCTGGATCGCCCTTCCCTGCTCCAGGTGAGGTCCACGAAGACCCTCAGCACAGGTCCTTCCTCCAGGCTGTCCTTCCGAGTCTACATATGAGTGACACCAGCAGTCACAGGAGCCAGCTGGTGTCACTGGGAAGGGGTTTCACTGAGAGCAAAACCCACTTTATATGATTCCATCACTGGGTAGATGTGGTTCTCATGGATGGTAAGCAGACATATTGGGAAGAAATATAAATTGTTGACAAGCCATTTGTGCACCAGCATGTGACAAAGTTGCTTCTTCAATAGCTAGCTTTGCTGTCATCTGTCAATGTAATATGAACATTTGTTGGTCATATGTCTAAATTCCACAAAATGCAGTATTTTTCTCTTAGTGATCAAAATCCCAGACCCACACAGAGCAGTCCTTGCTGTTAGGACTATTAGTTATTGGGACAATAACTCATCCCTCACTCATTTCCATGGAAAATGGCAGCACCCTCACCACTCCACCACCCCTACCACAAAAGAGATACAGGAGCCAAGAGAAGAAATTACAGCAGGAGAAAACTGAGCAGACTCGCCCGCCAGGTGGGTGATAGACACATTCACCAGGCTCTTCCTCTGCTTTCAAAGTGAAAGAAAGGCAGCTTATAAAATCTCCATCTGGTGAAGCTGCTCTTCTCACCTAATTCTGGACCTCAGTCCTCATTGTGGTTCTCCAACTTTCAAACCATCCTGGAGATCTTGAGGGTACCTCTGACATTTTCTGAGCATGAAGCTGCCCTTTCAGAGTTTAGCACATCTTTCCAGGACCTTGCTCACATGCTTTCTTCTTCATATGTTTAGTGCTCAGCGCAATTACTCTTAGAGCAATCCAGGACTTCTACAGCCACCCTGGGAGTAGCTCATGGAGGGATCGTTCTGCGCTGGTCATTCTGCACCGGGAGAGCTGACCCCTGTACCTGGGCTTCCTTCCATGCCAGGGGAGGCATGTTTTCCTCAAAGCATCATGGTGAGGATTAAATGAAGTGAGATTTATAAAAGTTTTTGGAACAATGGAAAGCTGTGTGAAAATACAAGGAAACATTGTTATTGACTTTAGCCCACCCTTGTCTACAAAACACCTTACAGGTCCATAGATACGGAGGGGCTTCGGCAACTCAGGAGTAGGACAGTGCCGAGTGTGGTGTCCAGGGCACACTGGGCAGAGCTGGCAGACTCATCATCAGCAGAAGGCAAAACACCTAAATGCCGACCTCATAAGGCTGCTGTGAAGTGGAAATGAATCAATGTTACAGCGCTTAGACTAGTGCTGGGCACATGCTAAGGACAGCTTGCATTTGTTAAATAATGGCGAATTCCAGTGAGCTCCTGGCATTGCACTGAGGGCAGTGTTGGAGGTTCACTTTTCATGTCAGCATTGTGACCATGGGAGTATACCCGTGGCATTCAGAGGGTCAGACTTTTTTCTTGTCACTCTGTAACACTGTGTATGTGATTGAACTCCTTTCCCTCTTCCCAGGGTAAGTTGTGAACTGGCATACACTGGGGTCCAAGGGAATACAATTACTTCACTAACTCATCTCTCTCCTTTTATAAGACCCTTCCCTTCACCACCAAGTGTCACTTAAACGTATTTTAAAAGGAATGGGAGAGGCAATTGCAGTCTTTGGAGAAGAAAGGATACAGAAAGAAAAAGGAGGCCATTCAGGAACTTTCCAAGAAAAAGGGCTGAATACAAGGGAAACTTAACGTCGGGGAAACAAACAGAAACAAGCAAGTTCCCCAGAGACATGTTCATGGGGGAGACCCCGAACATGGGGGTGACATGGTGGGTTTTAGAGCCCAGCTGAACCGAATTCAAATTTCAATTAAGTCACTGATCAGCTGTGTGAAGTTGGCAAATTACATGAGGTCCATGAGCCTCAGTTTCCTTATTTGTGAAATGAGGACTCAGATTTTTTCATCCCATACATTGAGGCGACTAGATTTATACGGTGTCTTCACTCAGAAGCGTTAATTAGGAGTGTGTACTCCGTTGCCACAGAACAGTTCGACACTGCATACTTCATAACTTTGGTGATACCTTGTCCTAGGTGGCACCCAGTTCCAAAGGCACACTGCCATTTATGATGCTTAGGAGTGGCCTGGCTTTAAACAACAGGGTTGTTTAAAGTTACACTGGTTTCCATTGGGCCCTTGGTGATGGCCTGTGGTCCTCAAGAGCCAAGCACCAGTTCTTCAGGGGGAGACTGGATTTCCCCAGGACCATGGACAGCGATCCGTGTACATTGCAGTTTGAGTGAAATCAATAGACCTGACAAACTGCCAGTGCTGGCGACTGGGGACGTGGTGGTAAAGGTGTGACTGTGTAAATGCTCGCGTATAACAATGCAGGGGAGGGGTGGTGGTGGTGGTGGTGAGAATCACAGGGCAGGGCCGTACAGAGGAAGTGAGCTGCGAAATGAGCTGCCATGCTGGGCCAGGCCTCCTGCCATGCGAGGGTCTGTGCTCTTGTCCCTGGTAATTGTTAGTGGCAGCAGAGCCCGCCAGGAGCCAGGGCAGGTTTCAGCTGCATTGGTTCTGCATTTCAATGCAGCTCCGGCTGCTGATCTATCCTGCCAGTGACCATCTCCCAGCGGACAAGACACCAGACCCCTGGAAAACCAGGAGTCAAGAGGCCCCTCATTACAGCAATAATGAATTCTGGGGCTCTCTTGCAAAAAGATTGCGACAAAAAAATCACTTTGGGCTATTATTAAAATGTTTTCAATTTCTTTGGTTTCCAGGAAACAATTTGAGAAAAATGAAAGGAAATATGCTAATACGGTATTTACTTTAAAGAGTGAAAATTAGAGTGATGCAATTTGAAAAATTTAATCTTACATTTGCAACATACATGTACAATGGCAATTTCAATAACGTTAATATTTTTGTGATTCCTATCATTTGTAAGTATATTTATATTTTACTAACACTACGTTTTAAAAACTATAGTAGAATATAACAAGGCACTGCCATAATTGCACTTTTACAAAGGGACTCAAAATTTTATGACTAAATCAACCATTTATTTTTCTGAAACTTGCTGCATTTTATTATTAAATATATTTCCATTTAGAGTTTTTAAATATTTAGGTACAGTAGAAAAATAAAATCATTTTAAAGTTTTTTTGTTTTTTTTTTTTTTTACTGATTTTTAGAGAGAGAGGAAAGGGGAAAGAGAAACATGGATGTGAGAGTGGACTATTGATTGGCTACACACCAGGGATCGAGCGAGCCTATAACCTGGCACGTGCCCTGACCAGGAATTGAACCAGAAACCTTTTGGGTGCAGGAGATAATAACCTGAGCCACACTGGCTAGAACCGTAGTCGGCAAACTGTGGCTCACAGGCCACACGCGGCTCTTTGGCCCCTTGAGTGTGGCTCTTCCTAAGCCTTAGGAGTACCCTAATTAAGTTAATAATAATGTACCTACCTATATAGTTTAAGTTTAAAAAATTTGGCTCTTAAAAGAAATTTCAATCTTTGTACTGTTGATATTTGGCTCTGTTGACCAATGAGCTTGCTGACCACTGGGCTAGAACAAAAAAATAAAATCATTTGATAATGGAGTCATAACAGTAATATGTGTTTTATTGTTTTAAACACTGAAATAAGTTGGCGAGGTCTCATTCTCATGATCTTTACAAACTGAACAAATGGGAAAATCAGCAACTCTTCTTGATCCATCAGGGAGCTGAGGCCCAGGACAAATCACTGTCACCCAAATTGGAAAGACAGCCAGGTAGGTACAGAGAACCATAGCTTACGGGAGCAGGGACCAGGAGCAGACACCCAGGAAACCAGGTGTGGTGGGAGAACCTGAGCTATTACCGACAAACTGCTCGAGGTTCTGTGTGGACAAGTCTGATGGATAAAAACTGCAGAGAGACCACGTCATAGGGAAACTCCACAACATTGTGAGAGTTACCTCCAGGAACCTTGCCAAGCCCCCAGACAAACACCTGCTTGGGCTTTCAGGGGAGGAGGGGAAAGGAACCATCTCGAGACAGCACAGGGCCTTGGTCCTGCTTAACCAGGCCTGCCTCAAGGGAACTGTTAACCTGAGCTTCACCTGCTGGGGATTTTCCAGAGCCTAACTGACCTGGGAGACAGGAAATAGCCAACTGCAGCCACTCCCACCATCCTGTCCTACCTCGGCGGGGAGAATAACCAAGAGGCAAAGGTGAGGTCCCAATGTGGGGCCACAGGTTCCCTGAAATACTGAGATCCAATCTAGGACATACTGGTGCAGTTGCACAGCAAGCCCCTCCCTCCCATTCCTATCACCATCATCATGTAGAGGTCATGTATATCAACAGGGGGCATGGCTGAAAGAACAGTGCACACCTCAGCCCTTATCTAAAGAGAAGTCTCTAGGGAGACCAAACAAGGGCACTGGAGACCATTTCAGCCTCTGACACCACAGCTGCAGAAGGCAGTGAACCCAGCCTAACTCTTGGCCATATAAACATAAGTCCGTCCCCTAAGTTCCTTTTACTCAGTATATCATGTCCAGCTTTAAACAACAACAACAAAATACAAGGCACCTTAAGAGACAAAAACAAACAATTTAAAGAGACAGAGACAGCACCAGACCAGACTTGGTAGAGACAATGAAATTATCCAATCAGGACTTTAAAACACTATAATTAATATGCTAACAGCTCTAATAAGAAAGAGTGGACGATGCGGGAGAACAAATGGGTAATGTAAGCTGAATGGTGGAAAGGCTAAGAAAGAGCCCAAAGGGAAGACTAGAAATATAAAGCACTATGATGTAGTAAAGAATTGCCTTTGATGCAATAATCAGTAGACTGGGTATGGCTGAGGAAAGAATCAATTAGCTTAAAGAAATGTGAAGAGAAACTTCGCAAACTGAAATACAAACAGAAAACAAGAAAAAAGACAATAGGATATTCAATAATTGTGGGACAATTATAGAAAGCATAATAGGAATATCAGGAAGAAAAAGAGTAGAAACTACCAGGTGGTAATGGGAAATGCCAGAAGGAAAATAAATAAACAGAAGAAATACTTGCTGTAATAATGACTGAGAATTTTCCATAGTTAATGACAGACATCAAACTATAGATCCAGGAAACTCAGGACACCAAGCAGGATAAATATTTTAAAAATCACACCTATGTTTACATTTAAACTGCAGAAAACCAAAGACAAAGAGAGCGTTTTCAAAGAAACTGAGGCATAAACCACCATACCTAGAGAGGCACAAAGATATGGGTCACATCAGACTTCTCTTCAGAAACAATGAGGGCAAGAAGACGAGAGTGAGATATTTAAAGTGCGGAAAGAAAATACCCATCAGATATAGAATTCTGTGTCCAGCGAAATCATCCTTCAAATGTGAAGACAAACCACAGAGAGACAACATTTGTAAAACATATATCTGATAAAAGATTGTTTTCTAAAATATACAATGAACTCTTAAAACTCCACAACAAGAAAACAATCTATTTAAAAAGTAGGCAAAATATCTGAATGGACACCTCCCCAAAGAAGATATACAGAGGGCAAGTAAGCATATGAAAAGATGCTCAATATCCTAAGTCATCAGGGAAATGAAAATTCAAGCCATGAGGTTCCACTGCCATGATGACAAACGCCCAGAACACGGACAACACCAAATGCTGGTGAACATGTGGAGCGGCAGGGACTCTCATTGCAGGTGGGAATGCAAAATGGGGGGGCCACTTTGGTGGTTTCTTACAGAACTAAACATACTTTTAGCATATAGTCCTCTAGATGCTCTTTGGTATTCACTCAAATGAGTTGAAAACTATGTCATACATACACCTCACACAGATGTTATAGCAGTTTATCCATAGTTGCCAAATTTGGAAGCAACCCAAATGTCCTTCAGGAGGTTAATGCATAAACAAGCTGTGATCCATCCAGACAATGGAATATTACTCAGTGATGAAAAGCTACAAAAAGCTATCAAGCTTCATAAAGACACAGAGAAACCTTGAAAGTAGATGATGAGTAAAAAAAGACAATCTGAAAATGTTACCTCCTGTGTGATCCCAAGTGCATCCTACATTCGTCCAAACCCATAGCATGTATGACATCAAGAGCGGATGCTAAAGCAAACTGTGGACTTTAATTAATGATAATTCATTAATAATTATTAATGTTGGCTCACCAATTGCAACAAATGTAACACATCACTGCAAGGTGTTAATAACAGAAAACTGGGGTGATGGAGGTATTATATGGGAACTCTCAGTAAAATTTTTCTGTAAACTTAAACTGCTCTAAAATATGCCTATTAATTACAATTATTAAAAAAGAGAGAAAAAATAACTTCTCACTCTAGATCCATGAAATTTATATCTAAGTATAGTGACCACTCCTTTTTTTAGAGATACTGGGAAGATGGTAAACTTCTAAAAAATTAAATCCTATGTTAATAAATCACATAGGATTAAAAATAAGGACAACTTTATAGAAAGGTACATTTTTCAATACATGCAATGTTGTGTGAGAAGGGACATAACTCTCTAAACTCTTTATTAAGGGAGTCACTCTGCTTAAGATAAGGCCTATTATTTCATGATACTGGATGCTGACTCCTCTTGAAAATGTAAGCATTGCAAATTAGGCACATATTTAAAATGTTACAAAACATTAATTATTTTTACTGCTGGTAGATGACACCAGTCCTCCAAGAATAGCATTTTCCATAGATTCCTGAACTGGTGAAGTTTAATACAATTTGCTGATTTATCACAGTTCAATTCAATTTAAAAGGAGATCTAGCCACAGGAGCCTTCAGTTAGCTACAATATTTTTAGTATTTAGCAACTGGAAACTAGAGAAAATAGCAAGAGAACAAATTGGTATTGGAAATTTATTAAAATTCCAAACATTTTTTATGGAAGTCCCTGAGATCACTACATAGGCAGATCCAAGTTCATAGCAGTGATTTTCAACCTTGGTTACTTACCATGGTGTTAATGCATCCACATAAGACAGCAATCCAAATCTCTGAGGGTGGGGCCCAACCATCTGTTTTGAAGGCTCCATAAGTGAGTGAACATCGAACCACTGTTCCTCACCACACGTGCAGGAAAAGTTACGTCTGAACAACAACCATAAGCCGTGTTTATCAAACTGGAAAGACAAGTGTATTGGAAGTTTTAGCATATTGAGCCAGTTGACTAGTCGTTCTAGAATCATTCTCCGTTCCAACTAGCTGGAAACTCAAAATAAAGATAATCTCTTACCTCAATTAAATAGAATTAGAATGAAGCGGAGTGACTATTACCAAAGCATTGTGACCAATTAATCTTTTTAGGATTCATCACGCTCCTCAATTGGTGTCTCATTCAAGAGTGAACACAAGAGCTAGCAGAAATGATCCACTCAAGACATCCGTGGAAACAGCAGCTGTATCAAAAAGTATGGATATGGGGCGGAAGGGGGGGGGGAAGTTCTCTTCCCATGGGAGTCATTCAATCATTCAACAGTTAAGCATTCAGAAACCTTAAGTGCTGGAGACCCTCTTCATCATTGCATGCTCTCTTAAACTTGACTTAATGGTGGTATGATATAAAACTGACTTAACTATGGTATTTGCCTCTAATGCAGTGGTTCTCAACCTTCCTAATGCCACGACCCTTTAATACAGTTCCTCATGTTGTGGTGACCCCCAATTTCATTGTTACAAATTGAGCATAATTAAAGCATAGTGATTAATTACAAAACAATATGTAATTATATATGTGTTTTCCGATGGTCTTAGGTGATCCCTGTGAAAGGGTCATTCGACCCCCAAAGGGGTCGCGACCCACACACAGGTTGAGAACCGCTGCTCTAACGCATGTTTAGTAGTGAAGACAAAACAATGATTTTAGTAGAATGTGTTAAGTGAAAGAGGTGTTCAGGAAGGTATCAGATGTCCAGAGAAGAAAGTAGAGCAAGACATGTGCTAGGAAGTCCTTCAAGGCACACTTTTCTTTAGCACCGGATTGTAAAGTGTGTGTGTGTGTGTGTGTGTGTGTGTGTATGTATAAAGGGGGAAGACATATGCTTATTATTGACATAAGAGAGAAAAACACTGTAGTTATTTTAATTATCTATTAAGAGAAACCCCAAGGACAGATGGTGTCATCAAGCTTACCCTTGGGAAATAAATGGTTAAGAGAATTGCTTTGGCTACTGAGCAGGTCATTTGAATCCCCCCTCTCCCTGGCTTTCAAATGCATCTGAGCCTCTTCCTTATGAAAGGTTCATGATGTGACAGCCAGAGCACCTCTCCACATGATGTCCCAGGGGAATAGGCAGCTTTCTAAAAATGGCAGTGAAGAAAAATAAAAAATCCACATCTCTATAAAAGCCAAATGCTTCCAACCAATACTGTTATATATTACAATTTCTATGGTTTGTGAAAGAAATCCCTCTGGGATTTGATGTCAACTATTTTTAAATACTTTCCCCAAACTCAAAATAGAAGTTTTCATTACTGGCATATCTAATAGGGTTGTTTCACATTTCTGTTATGTTTTTACTTTTACATACTCTATACTTAAAGGTTTTCTTGGTAAAAATAGGAAAAAAAACAAGAAAGAGAACTTTCAATTCTATCCATATTTAAAATTAATTCAAAATTTTAAAACTTAGTTTCTGTAATTTGTTGCTGTGGGCTTTATACATATTTAGGTATATTAAAGTTTAGGCTTTTCTAACCTTTCTGTTGTTTTCCTGACAAGTCATTAATTCAAATGTTCTGTAGAAAAAATAAAGATTCAAAATGAAATTCAGATGTCTGACTAGAGATATGTCATTACAAGAGATTTTTGCATGTATCAATACACTTTCCAATCTTTCTCCCTCATCTGTAGTTACATAAGAATGGCGACTAAAGTTTTTTTTGGATTCTTGCATCATCTGTGTCTCATGAAATGCATCATAAGCTAAGTTGCCAGGAATCATGGTCTTAGAAAAAAGTAGTTTTTGATATTGTACATGTATCTCTTCCTTAGCCAAGGGTGTGCAACGAATACTATCCATCTCAGCTCTGTTATACTGCTAAAAACAAAGTCACCATAAAGATAGTTTTCTTTTCCAGGTCACAGATGCATGGCCATCATTGACGCTATTTAACATTTCATCATCCGAGCCAGAAAAGCGATATTCCCTCTCTGAGTACCAGGCAAAGGCCACCCAGCTAATGCTGACCTCTGCCAAGTGTAATTCATGGGTTAGGAAGCATGGACAATTACAGCTCTACTGTATTTTGCAGAACACAGGGGTCATACAATGGAATCATTATGCTGCTGGAGACCAATAATTCAAGCCATGTTTGCTTGTGCTGAGAGCAGCGAGCTGCCAGGGTCAGCGTGGTTATCCTGTCAGAGGACGGCCTTAAACGGGAAGACCCGGCTGGAAAAGAGCCAGCAGGGCAGACTTCTGGGTCGGGATGGGGGTTGAACCAAGACTGCAATGACACTCAGAGTTCCCATTATCTCCTTATTCATGGAGGAGGGAGATAAATCCACCTTTTATCTCTGAAACACAGATTTTACTGGAGCCCTGAGTAAGCAATGAAGAGGCAAGAGTTCTTCTGATCTTGCTTCTCTAGCTGCCCCTCTTCTCCTGGGATACCATACTCTTCACCTCCAGCCAGTGTGCAGGGAGTTAATCACCTCAGCTCCTTGCAGAAGGACCCTCGTGCACGGAGCGGGCTCGGCTGGATTAAAGGAGGCTGCAGCCTTTGGGTCTGAGCTCAGATGCCAGCGTTTTCAGAAAGAGGAATACAAGACAATAAAACTAACACAGCCAGAAAACAACAGGACAAAAGAAAGGAAGAACCAGAAACAAAAAGGGCCGGTTTTCATGGGTCAGAAGTGAACTCCATTGCTCTGGACCCTAAGGTTAATGGTAGCATGCATGCAACATGTTAACTGTTTTACTTGCTCTTAGGAATGAATGTGTTCTAATGGTTACAACGCACTTTATCTTCTCCTTGGAGTAGTGCAAGGGAGTTTTTCTCAAACGGACACCCAGTGTTTCCCCAGCACCCCTCACTTCCCAATGTACTGCTGGACCAAGCAGTTTGGTTCACGATCATCTCTGATCATAAGCCTCAAAGATGCCTATTTTCTGTTATTGGGTTCTGGGATGGAGAGGAGGTATCAGTTTTTAAAGAATCATGCTTTTCATGTTTATGTAACGAATCCTAAAATCTATTTTTTACCTATCCCCTCCGAGTACACACACACACCAGCAACCTAGGTGCCCAGGATGATCAGGATGGAGTCCAGTGCACCGAGCAGCCACCAGGGGGCACTGCAGAGCAGCCCAGTCCCTGGCTGATAAAGGAGCTGTCTTCTGCCTTTCTGTGTCCACAAAACCTCCCCTGTATCATAGGAAATACTTTTGCTTTGCCTTAGAATGATCTTATAAAAAAATAGATTGTTAAAAAAATGAAGCGAGGATATTTGAGATGAAATCTATTCCCAAGGGTGTCATAAAGGGGAACAAGATTCATAGACAAATCGCCTTGTGAAGATGACTTCTCTACAGGCGGCTGTAAATCCGCAGTTTTAGGGGGTAGGTGCCCAGATATGGAGATCCTCGGAAAGAGCTGAAACAGTGTGCCACAGAATTTGGCCTTAGAATACAAAAGTAGTTTTATTATGTGCTAAGGAAATCATTTTAAAAAGTCCTCCCAAATGAATAGAAGTAGCATCATACTATTTAGAAAATATATCTGGAAAGCATAATAATAACTATTATGACTGGTTGAGTAAAAAGAAATGGAAGACTAACATGCTGAATCTAAGACTTAGTCATAGTAGTAAAGTTTTAAAATAAGAAAATGAGAGGCAATTCCTTTCAAGGTAGAAAGGTGGACTAGGTTTCTGAGAGTTTCCGGTTACCAAGGATGAGTTATCAGTGATGTAAATCTGGATTAGGGAAGGAAAGAAGAATAGTCCATCAAGAAACACCCAAGGGCCTGCTACAGGTAAGGTGCACACAAAGTGCTTTGTGGGGGAATGTGAGCATCATGATGACTCAACAAAAGCTGTTTAACCTCATGTGGAAGATGATGAGAGCCTACATATGAAAAGTTAACTAAATAATAATCCACAATAACCTTAGAGTAAGTTCTGGTAGTTTTAATATAAATAAGAAGCAATGATAAATGAACAGACATGACTGGAGCAGTCTGAGAATTCTTCATGTAGTAGGTGTATTTTCATTCATCTAGTAAATGTTTATTGAGCATATGATAACCTCTCTACAGAAAAATGGCTTTACTTGATGCTGCAGATTTATGTGTTTGGAGACTAAAGAGAGATTTCAGGCAGAAAGATAGAGGGCCAGGAATGATTTTTGTTTTCCAGGATTCTGGGGAAGTCATTCTGGCTTGCACAGAATATAAGAAATAGGAGGAGATATGGCTAGAGAGGCTGAGAGGAGTTATCAAAGGTTTTCAATAGAAGGATGAAGATTTTTTAAACATATTTTTATTAATTTTTTTGAGAGGAAAGGAAAGGGAGAGAGAGAGATGGAAACATTGACGAGACAGAACATCTATCAGGTGCCTCCTGCATGCCCTTCACCAGGGATCAAGCCCACAACCCAGGCATGTGCCCTGACCTCTTGGAGCATGGGTTGACATTCAACCACGGAGCCACACCGGCAGGGCAAGGATAAAGATTTTGTATTTTATTTTGTACAGAAGCCATAGATAAAATTTCAGGATAAGAATTGTTCGCCATTTTGAACACAAAGATGATCATTCACTTCAAAATTCTCTCTGAGGTACTCCTTTTATTTTAAGGAATTTATTTCTATCTGCTTCCCATTTTCCTGGGATCTCCATATCTTGGGTACCTAACTCCTAGAACTGATGATTTCCTGTGCTCTGAACAGGAGATTCCTAGGGTTGATGATGAGTTGGAGTAAACATTTGGCCCAAGGTAGGAAACCTAGGTTAGTCGTCTTTGACTAGGTTATGCACAGTAACACCCCTAGAGATTCCTAATCACATCGCATGTCAGCTGTGTGACTCTTCTCCACCAGGTCTTCCTTGCTCTCCGATCCAGGGTACTTTGCCCGCTGAGCTCCAACAGCTGCCTTCTTGTTTCAAACTATAAAGAGAGGCCCCTTTTGCATGTTTATGCTTTTTGTTTGTTTATTTATTTATTCACTCATTTATTTTAATCATCACCCAAGGACATTTTTTCCATTGATTTTTTTTTTAGAGAGAGTGAAAGAGAGAGGCCTCTCTGTGAAAAATCAATAAAATATCTTAAAATTTTTTTTTTAAAAAAAGAGAGAGGGAAAGACAGAGAGAAATATCAATGTGAGAGAAATACATCGATTGGTTGCCTTCTGCATGTGCCCCCACCAGCGCCTGGGCTGGGGAGGAGCCTGCAACCGAGGTACACGCCCTTGACTGGAATTGAACTCAGGACCCTTCAGTCCGCAGGCCAAAGCTCTATCCAAGGAGCCAAACTAGCTAGGGCTCATTTCACTGTTTAAAGGACCTCACAACTCTTGCTGAAATGCTGTCTGCTGTACTGAGCATGAGAAGGTTGTGATGTGCCTTGTGGAGAAAATAACTGTATTTGGTAAGTTTTGTTTAAGCATGAGTTACAGTGCTGTTGGCAATAAGTACAATGTGAATGGCTCAATGATACATATTGAAAAAAGTACCTTTAAATGGAAACACACATACAGCAAAGTGAGAAATGTATTGGTTGGTGAGAATGTGACCAGAATCTCACAGGAACCTGATGCTGTATTTCCCCTGGGAGCAATGGTTCAGTACTGGCAAATTCAGTGTTTGCAACCAACTTTTAGTGCACAGCTACCTAGAGTCAACTTTATTCAATCTGCACAACTCCCTACATTAGCTCTCCTCCTTTGAGCATTGCTTGGTGGTGAGCATGTGCTCTGATCAAGTTTGGGGATTGAGCCTGCAACTGAGGTACATGCCCTTGACCAGAATCGCACTTGAGACCCCTCAGTCCTTGGGCTGCTGCTCTATCCACTGAGCGAAACTGGCTAGGGCAGGGTGACTTCTTATTTTGAGAGATATCTCTAAAGCAAGTGACAACTCTGTGCAATATTGAAATGAGTGGATGGGGAGGAAAATGGAACCCACACACAAAAAGGTGTTTTATTGAAAAGCCCCAAGGAGAGAGAAACAGAGCCTTTGTAGTGTTGCTAATAGAACACACACTTGCTGGAGGGAGGCTTGGGCCTTCATTGTCCTTGTTTAGAGATGAGCCAGCAGAGACAGAACAACTTGCAAAAACATCCTCCACCAATAATGAACTCACAGAAAGAGAAACTAAAAAAAACAACAACCCATTTACCATTGCACCAAAAAATTTTAAGATACCTAGGAATAAATTTGACTAAGGAGGTAAAGGACCTATATACAGAAAATTATAGGACCTTGAAAAAAGAGATAGAGGAAGACATAAACAAATGGAAGAATATGCCATGTTCATGGATTGGTAGAATCAACATCATTAAAATGTCCATGCTACCCAAAACAATCTATATATTCAAGGCAATTCCCATTAAAATACCAACAGCATACTTCAAAGACCTAGAACAGTGATGGCAAACATTTTGAGCTCGTCGTGTCAGCACTTTGAAAAACCCTAACTTAACTCTGGCGCCGTGTCACATATAGAAATTTTTTGATATTTGAAACCATACTAAAACAAAGGCTTATATGTTTGTTATTTATTTTATATATTTAAATGCCACTTAACAAAGAAAAATCAACCAAAAAAATGAGTTCGCATGTCACCTCTGACACGCATGTCATATGTTCGCCATCACTGGACTAGGAGGTGGGCTGGCAAATTTGCATACTACTTCTGCTTTAAGACATGTAATTTAGGTGTCCTGTGGGGGAACTGAATTGCTTTGGTATG
>NW_006286673.1:2703404-2755127 GCF_000327345.1 Myotis davidii | reverse complement strand
AGCAGATACATGCAAAAAAATGAAACTAGACCACCAACTTACACCATCTACAAAAATGAACTCAAAATGGATACTGGACTTAAACATAAGATGGGAAACCATAAAAATACTAGAGGAATCCACAGGCAGCAAAATCTCAGACATATACCAAAGCAATCTCTTCACTGATACTGCTCCTAGAACACTGGAAACTAAAGAGAAAATAAGCAAATGGGACTACATCAAAATAAAAAACTTCTGCACAGCAAAAGAAACCATCAACAAAACAACAAGAAAGCCCGATGCATGGGAGGACATATTTGCCAATGTTATCTCCAATATAGGTTTAATGTTCAAAATTTATAGGGGACTGATACAACGTAACAAAAGGAAGATAAACAAAATCCAATAAAAAAACGGCTAAAGGACCTAAATAGAAACTTTTTGAAAGAGGACATACAGAAGGCTGAGAGACATATGAAGACATGCTCAAAGTCACTAATCATTCGAGAGATGCAAATCAAAACACCAATGAGGTACGATCTCACACCTGTCAGAATAGCTATCATCAGCAAATCAACAAACGACAAGTGCTCGAGAGGATGCGGAGAAAAGGGAACACTCGTGCACTGCTGATGGGAATGCAGACTGGTGCAGCCACTGTGGAGAACAGTATGGAGTTTCCTCAAAAAAAGTAAAGATGAAACTCCCATTTGACCCAGTGATCCCACTTCTAGGAATATATCCCAAGAAACTAGAAACACCAATCAGAAAGGATATATGCACCCCTATGTTCATAGCAGCAGAATCTACCATAGCTAAGATCTGGAAACAGCCTAAGTGCCCATCAGTAGATGAATGGATTAGAAAACTGTGGTACATCTACACGATGGAATACTATGCTGCTGTAAAAAAGAAGGAATTCTTACCATTTGCAACAGCATGGATGGAACTGGAGAGCATTATGCTAAGTGAAATAAGCCAGTCAGAGAAAGATAAATATCACATGATCTCACTCATTTGTGGAATATTAAGACCATCATAAACCAATGAACAAAAATAGATACAGAGACAAAGAAGCATCAAACAGACTGTCAAACTTAAGCAGGAAGGCAAGGGAGGGCTAGGGGAGGATTTAAGAGATCAACCAAAGGACTTGTATGTATGCGTATGAGCATAACCAATGGACAGACACTAGGAGGATAAGGGCATATGTTGGGAGGGGTGGGGTAGGAAGGCCGAGGCAAGTAAATGGAGAAAAAATGAGACATATGTATTACTATTTGTAATACTTTAAACAATCCTATATAGTAAAGGAGTAATATGCAAATTGACTATCACTCCAACACACAAGATGGCCAGTAGGGGAGGGCAGTTGGGAGAGACCAGGTCTGAAAGGGAGGGCAGTTGGGGGCAACCAGACCTGCAGGGGAGCACAGTTAGGGATGACCAGGCAGGTAAGGGAGGACAGTTAGGGACAATCAGGCTAGCAGAGGAACAGTTAGGTGTCAATCAGGCTGGCAGGGGAGTGGTTAGGGGGTGATCAGGCTGGTAGGCAGAAGCAGTTAGGGGCAATCAGGCAGGCAGGCAGGCGAGCGGTTGGGAGCCAGCAGTCCTGGATTCTGGTGGATGTCTGGTGGTATTGGGACTAAAGGGGCAGTCGGACATCCCTTGAGGGGTACCAGATTGGAGACGGTACAGGCTGGGCTGCGGGGCACACACACACACACAGCCTGTACACGAATTTCGTGCACTGGGCCTCTAGTAATTATAATAAAAAAACCCTTCACTCAGGGCATTGCTAGCTGCCAGGGGTTAAGATGCATGTAACTTTTCATCTGAAACCTGATATATTTGCCGCACTTCCCTCCACCTTCGCCCCTCCTCCACCCTTACTTTTCACCCTGCATGTTTTCATTGAACATTGTTTCCTGTATTTCACAGAGGACAGTTAATGGCTTCTCCTTGTCAGGCCTGCTTGGGAGTCTTAGTTCCTCTGGCCTAGAGTACTAGGACCCAAGTGTCATTTTAAACAGACCAACAAGGGCAGCTTTGTGCCCATCAGAAAACCTTATGAATTAATTGCATTCTGTATCATTAACCTCAAGGTCAGAGCAGGTGAGCTTGACTAGAAGTTGAAGTCCAAAAGATTGAAATATGTAAAAAGTGGCCCAGAATATGACGGGAAAACAGATATTGCAGCAATGTTACCTCTCAAAACCTGAGGACTTTAAAACCATCCACAGACCTGACTTATTTAGAAATTGCTTCATATCTATATGTTTATATATATATGTATAAATATCTGAAAAAATATATATATATATACACACACACATCTGCACCCTTTACTTATGGAGTTACTTTCAGAAGTTCAATTTTCTGCCTTGCCAAGATTCTTTGGTTGCTCTTGCATTGGTTTGCTTTTGTTAGACAACAGAATAAGCTGCAAATGTTTGTACACATCCAGTAAATCAACGCATGTGTGCTGTCACAAAACCCTACAACTGCCAATTCTTTATGTAAAGTTTGAATCTCACTGGCTGACCTCAGAGTCCCCTGCAATTGGCCTTGGTTTTCCTGTGTCACACTCTATGTTCAGAGACTGCCTTTCTGTTCACATGACCTCTTCCGGGTCTGTGACAAGCTAACTTCACTTCACTTGAAAGTACAAAAGCCTTGTGGCTCCTGTTCACACTCTGACGTGGAGCTCTTTAGACAGGCAGACAGGACACTGGCTCCAGAGCACACATGGCTTTGTGTGTGCTGCTGGTAGAAGCTTCATGAACTGTTCTGAGTCTGGACAAGTGAAGGGAATTCCAAAGTTACACTGTGCTTTCTAAGTGCAGGCTCCATAGCCTGAGCTGGTGCTAAGGATGCATTTTCTCTTCGATCCTTTTCTCCTCAAACTCTCCTTATAAGTGAGCCCAGCCCCCCTCTATTTTCTGTCCACCCACAACCCTGTACCTCACAGACAACCTCAGAGATATCTCAGTGTAGGGTGTCTCCAGTACAATTGCCTGCACAGGCCTTCCGTAATACAAAGGTGTTTACTTATATGTTGTGGCTGGACAGACACCCAAAAATTCCTTGTCCAAACTCCCTCAAAACTCTCCTGCCGATGTATGAAATCTGTGGCATCGTCACATAGTTTTTCAGTCAGCACCAGACATTTTTAAATGCTTTCTGGGGCATACGGGTCCACAGCCACCCCTGCCCCTTGAAGGAGTTCCTATGAGAACAGGAGAGCCTCCTAGGAAATAAAATGAGGTTCCCTATTCCAATTTTGTCCAAATTCTGTTGGGGGATGGAGAGAGGGGTTCCGGGAAGGGGATTTTGCTTCCTAAGAAAAGGGACAAAAGGATAGATTGCCACACTGCTGGTACCCCAGCTTCCTTGCTTCAGCCTGAGGAATCTGACAACCCTAAGATGATATTAGCAGAAGGACAAAGAGCCAGCAATAAGCACAGTGGGGCAGAAAGATGTAAAAAGACAGGTTCCCATGGCTCAGTGAAGTGCCAGCACCCTGAGCAGTGCAGATCTCCTATAACAATGAAGAGTTTTCATTTCTCATCTATATAAAATTTCAATATATTTTACCCATGTAAGTACTGCTTCTTGCAGCTGAGTGCATCTCTAATTGACTCATTGTAGGGAATACTGTTGTGCCTTTTGGAGGCGACATAAGTGAATTGAAAGACTCAGTGCCTTCTTGAGAGTCAGTCTGACGAGGTGGAGAGAACAAAGACGCTGCCAAGAAAGTCTGTCCTCTGACCTCAGTGCTACCCTCCGAGGAGACAGTCCATAACTCCTGCCGTCTGCCACCCATGCTCTTGGCTGCAGCTGGTACAGGAAATAGAATTTTTGAGGACCTGCCACGCTCCCCAGAAGGTCTTAGTTGCAACTAAGATGAAATCACTTGAAGCAATGACACATGACCCAAATGAATACAATGATGATAGGGAAACTCAAAATTGCCGTGGCCTGGACCAGTGCCACTTACTAGGAAACTAACAAGTTACATATATGAGCCACATAGAGACTTTCAAACCTTCAAGCAGCAGCATAAAAAGCCCTGGCCTGGGACAACTTTGTTAAGTTCTCTGACCCTCATTGTCTTCGCCTATAATATGGCTCCTATGTGAAAACAGAATGGAGTCAGGGAAAGGGACCAGCCCCAGGGAGTCCCCCAGATGTTAGGTACAAAGAGCACTGAAGCTGCTCTGCTTGGCTTCCCCAGAAATTTGGTCCTTATAGTCACTGTGAGAGAAGCTAAGCCACTGGCCTGTGGACAAGTAAATTTGATGGCGAACCGAGCTATTGAACTAATGAGGCTCTGGGAAAAGTTAAATGATATGATAATCACCATAGCTTTTGCAACAGTTCTGTCATGAGCTGCAATTTTATTGACTAAACAACATTTGAAAAACCATCTTGTTTTCTGAAACCATGTCTTCCTGCCTCTGATTACATAAATTACCCAAATGCATAAGGTTTCTGAAATGAGATAGGCAAAATCACGATTGTTATTGTTGCATTTGTTATTCAAGAGATTGTAATTACACAAAATACTGGTCTCCTGAATGCCAATATAACCACTGCGAGCATATAAATTTAAGAGTATTATCAATATCTTGTGGTGTTAAAAATGCAGTTGATAAATTTTATTGGTTAGTTGTATGTGTATGTGGGAAAGAGAAAGAATTTTAATAGAGGGCAGTAACATTATTTAATCTTCTTTTTCATCGAGCAAGTTTTCAAAATATATTTAAAATTCTCACCTCTCCACTTTCTTTATGGCATGCTTGGTTTTATGCTAAACGGAATGCAGAAGATTCTATTAATGAAGACGGTTTAATGCCTGTGCATTATTATAATGGACTCCTTTGTTCTAGAGTTTCTCCCTGTGTCACAGACTAAGTCATTAATCAATTGGTGCTGAAAATAATTGTCTAGCTCTTAACAATCGTCTATTGTTGAAACATTTGGAATTTTAAGATAAAGATGTACAGGCTGTTCTGAAAAATGGTTTAAGATTACCCTTCATGGAATTGTGGACATATTGTTGGAAATGCCGAGCAGCTGACCTGGTTTTAATGCATTTTTGAGTCCCGTTGTTCAATTGCCTATTCAAATTGTGCTTGAAAAGTTGACTTCATTAATGTCAGGAGATAATGATTTTGTATTTTTTTTATTGAGCTGGCACAATTACTAAGTGCACAACTATCATCGGATTTTTTAGCATTTTAAGCCAGAAGTGCAGCATGTTAATAATCAGGATGGCAAATTTTTGTCTATTTAACATCATTTTTTTTTGGTACATGGACCTCCCATTTTAGATGCTGCTATAAATAAGAATCCTGTTTCTCTGAATGATTATTATTCAGCAAGAAATATATGACTATAGCATGCTGTTTTAGCTCAAAATTAGGTGCCTTTCTCATTGAAAATGGTGTAATTTGAAATGTTAATAAATACGTTTCATGTCATCTCATACTATAGCAGATTACCACTTAAATCTGTCACGATTGAAGTCTAACTCAGAGCCTAAAAGAAATGTGAATTCTATCTGGGGGAAAGTGTGTGCGACTTTGTAATGTAACTTACCTTTATGTAAATAGCTCCATCACTGACTATGTATCTGATTGTATGTCTAGCTCTGCCCAGACAGAGTGTTCTCACGCACAGTCTCCGGCCTATTTATTTTTGGTATGTTACTAACCCTTTTAATTCACTTTAATGAATAATTATTTAGTGGATTTTATTTGATGAAGGCCTGGAACAAATACTATTTCTTTTAAAAAATGTTTTTATTGATTTTAGAGAGAGAAGGGAGATGGAGAGAGAGCTCACAACCCAGGCATGTGCCCTGATCTGGAATGGAACTGGTGACCTCTTGGTGCATGGGATGACCCTTGACCAATTCCAACCAGGGCAACAAATACTATTTCTTATCAGAGAAGAAATACCTGCATTTCTCTCAGTCCCTCCACTGCAATGGGACCTAAGGTAACTAATCTTTTTCTTCTTGTCCCTAACAATACATGAAAGAACAGCCCTCTTCACTCTCTTATGCACATTCAATGAATCTTCATCCCTTGTTATGTGGGAGGGGCCAGCTGGCATGAGGGTCCTTCTGTCATTTCAAAGTGCAGAGGGTGAAGCCTATTGAAAGATCCTGATTATTTCAATATTAAGACCTGTCTCTTAGGCAGCATCCTTGGGCAAATCAGCACCCAAATGTTATCCCATTATTCCTTAAAGTTGAAGGACAGACTTCTTTAGAATATGAGAACTTGTAGTTAGCACAGTACAGGAGATTCTAGCCAATCCTATCAGTACATTTGCAGGAACAGGCTACATGATATGCAGTCGGCTGAGCAACACTGAAATCTGTAGTTCAGGCCAGCAATGGAAACTCTAGGGAAGGATTTAATGCTGTCATTTTTTGTTTGTTGGCATTTATTTATTTTTAATTTTTAATTAAATTTATTTGGGTGACATTGATTAATAAAAAATATATATTTAAGTGTGCAATTCTATAATATATCATTTGTATATTGTATTGTGTGTTTAGCACCCAGAGTCAAATCTCCTTCCATCACCATATATTTGACCCCCTTTACCCTTTACTACTCCCCCCGCACCCCCTTTTCCCTCTGATAACCACTGTAATGTGGTCTGTATCTGAGATGTTGTTTGTTTTATTTTCCAGGAAATCTCAGTGCTGTTCTTATAACTTTCAACTGATTAGATAAAGGCTATCCATATTATTGAGGTCAATCTCCTTAAAGTCATCTTAAGTGCTAACTACACCTATAAAAAACCTTCATAACAATATCTAGCTGAATGTTTAATTGAATAGCTGGGCACTGTTACCTGGGAAAGTTGACATAGAAACTCATACCAGTATAATAAAGCAAGAAAATAAAATAAAGTCTAACATGTTTGAAATAATAAATAAAACTATACTTACATTTACACATCACATGCTATACTGTGTAGGCAACTATAAGAAAACTACTATAACTATTAAGTGAGTCTAACAAGATTGCAGAGAGAGGTCAATGTTCAAAAATCAATGCTAGCTATGAGCACTTGTAAACAGAAAAAAAATATACCATTTGCTAAAGTTCTGAAGTAATGTTAAATAGAGCAACTTTTGTATACTGAAAAATACAAAACTTTGATGAGACAAATTAAAGATGGCCTGAACAAATGGAGAGACATACTACACTCATACATTGAAAGACTTGATATTGTTACATCAATCCCCCCCTCCCCCCATTGATCTATAGAATAACACAATCAGTCAAAATCCTAGAAGGATCTTTTGTTTTGGAAATTTATAAATGACCAAGAATAGCCAAAACAATTTGGAAAAGAAGAAAAATGTTGGATGTTCCAGATGATCAGATTTCAAGTTTTCTAATAAAACTAATATAGCAATTAAGACAGAGTGATTCTGAATCGAGGGTAGGGGTATGGATCAGGGGAATAGCATGAAGAGTCCAGAAATTGACCCAAACATGCATGTGCAGTTGATTCTCAACAGTGATGCCAAAATGATTGCATGCAGAAAGGGTAATCTTTTAGACAAATGATCCCGAAACAGTTGGAAATCCAGGTGCACAAAAGTGAACCTTGGCCCAAACCTTGCACGCATAAAAAATCATCATAGACGAAGTTTATAGAAAACAATAAACTTCTGAGAGAAAGATTTATAAATACGGGTTATCAAAAACTGATTAGGTAGGACAGAAAAAGCTAAAGCAAACCAAAACCAAAACCAAAACAAAAAAGGCCAAACTATAGAGACAAAAACATTAATGAATTAGGCTTTATCAGTATTAAAAACATCTGTTCTTTAGGACACAGGAAGTAATCCAGGACACAGGGAATGAGGGGTAGGTTGGGAGAATCTATAGGGAGACGTTTTAGAGCCAGGGGTGAGGAACCTTTTTTCTGCCAAAGGCCATTTGGCAGAAATAACATCATTCACTTAATATAAATTTATGTTGCTATGAAAAAAGCTCCTAGATTTATTGAATTTGGAGTCCTACCTGCAGTTACCTTGGCAGGGCCAGACCAAATGATTTCACTAGCATTATATAGCCTGCAGGCTGGATGTTCCCCACCCCTGGTTTAGACAAATACCTAGAGGATCAGTTGTTGTCTGGAGTTGGATTTTTACCTCGATGTTATAAATACTTAAGGTATCAAAGACTATAACAATATTGAGAAGCACTAAAGGTAGATATTATAATGTCCATTATAAAACTGAGGAAAGGATCAATGTGATTTTTTTTAGCTTCTCATGACTTACAATTGGAACAGGAGCTCATTCTTGCTCCTAGCCCACCCCAGTGCTGAGGGTGCAACTCCCTCTGGGGCAGTCACTGAAGGCTGTGCTCACATATACCTACCCAAGCTACATTTTGGTTAATTTGGATAGTTATTATGGGTGGAAATGAGATGTTTCAAAATATGTTTTTTGTATTAATATAATAAACTAGAGGCCCAGTGCACAAAATTTGTGCATGGGGCAGGGGGGAGGATGTCCCTCAGCCCTGTCTGCACCCTCTCCAATCTGGGACCCCTTGAGGAATGTCCGACTGCCAGTTTAGGCCTGATCCCGCAAGGATATACCTCGCGGGCCATAGTTTGCCCATGGCTGCCCTAACCACTTCCCTGCCAGCGTTATCAACACCTAACTGCTCCCCTACCGACCACATGGGAGTGGCCCTCTTTTGACCACATGGGGGTGCCATCTTGTGCCCACATAGTGGTGGCCATCTTGTGTGAGGGCATGATGGTCAATTTGCATATTATCCCTTTATTATATAGGATAAGCTAGGTTTTTATGCCACCAATGCATTCATTCCCCATAGATGTAATTCATCTTCCTGTTTCTTTATTAAGATAGCTTAAATCAGATATATTCTATGCTTATGTGCTCATGTTATCAAGTTAGACTGTATTTTGCTGGGTTTAATTTCCTTCTGTGTAGACTAGTACATTCTGTGTAGTGAGTGGTTGCCTATAAGTTCCACTATCTAATTTGCTACCCAATTACCTGTCTTCATTCAGCAAGAACATGGGCAAAATAGATATCTATATATATAAAAGGCTAATATGCTAAGTGTCTGTCCAACTGGTTTCTATGATGTGCACTGACCACCAAGGGGCAGATGCTCAACACAGGAGCTGCCAAGCTGCAGTGACTTGGCAGTGTTGGTTCTCGGGTGATGCACCCGGAAACCAGAGAATAGGGAGCCCAATTCCTCTCAGGGCTGCACGATTCAACCTTTGGCCATGGGTTATGTTGTTGCTGGGGCACTGTCGGCCTGAATCTGGTTTACTGCACACTTGCATTTGCAGTCCACATCCTGTACCACAGCAACTTTGCAGAGTGCTCTCTCTCACTCCAGAACCCCTCAGGGGATGTTGGAGAGCCGGTTTTGGCAAGAGGGACCCTGCTCACTCCACAGATGTCCTTCAAGCCACAGCACCACCCCAGGTGTGGCAGGCCAGAGAGGGAAGTTGGCTCCAGAACTTATCTGCCCATCTCGCCCAGTCCCACCCCGCTGGCTATCTTCTAATTAATTTCTTTTCCATGTGCATGAATCCGTGCACTGAGTCACTAGTTTTTACTAAAAAGATATGGATGGATTTATATGAACTAGATTTTTGTAGTTATTCCATTTATTGCCCACATCATAGCTTTCCATTATCTTTTCTAAGCCTTATTAATCATTTGGCTTCACCCATATGCCATATTGTTATAGGATTGCCTCATATCCTAGGTGAGAAGTGGTGCCAGGCTATGTCTGTCTCCCACCTGCTCCTTCTTGGGGCAAATCCATGGCTGTGTTGAAGCTAAGGGTGAAGTCACTTCTCAGGTTAAGTGTGTAGAGTGTTAGGACTGTCAGGGACATTTAAGGGAACATGTCCCAAGCCTTCATTTTATAGATAAAGACCCTTATTCTCTGAGAGATGTTAACTTAAGCTTAAGGGTTAGACCTGGGAACAGGATGCTAAATAGGACCACTGCTCTTGAGGTCTGCTGTCTCATTTGAGAGTTCTTGGTGTCCCCCTCAAGGCAGCATGCCTTCTCGTAAACCCTGGACCCAGAGTGATTCTTTACTTTTTAGGAAGCTAATCTCACTAACAAAGCTCACAGCTCTGGGAGAGATGCCCAAGGATGACAATCAAAATCGGATGACAGATATTTGTTATAGTTAAAACACCCTCCTAACCAAAGATAGCAACTATCAAATGTGCAAGGACTCTAAGTTAGGAAAATAAAGCTCTAATTGCCAAAAGTAAAAGCAGAGTTTCTAGGCCTTGCATCAAGGGTATGAGCAGGAAGTTACTTCAGATAAGTTTTGTGTCAAACACAAAAGTGCTTTGAAAAGTAGCACATGAGGATACTCATTTCTTCTAGATAAAACCCTTCTTATCTCTAGATCTTAGTGTTTTCATGTGCAAATTGAACTGGAGCCAGTTCTGATAATTCTAAATAGAGAAACCTCTGCCAGGTAGATGAACTTTAACACATTTCTGTTTAATGATTCAGAAGAAGGAAACTAGGGAGTATTTAATGTGATTTCTACTAAAAATTCTTGTTTTATTCAAGTGTATTAATGCCAAAACAACATTGATCCTTGCAATGTGTTTAGTAACTCGACAGGTTTTATAAAGTAGTCATTGGTATTTGTCCAATCACTGGCTTGCAAATTTGTAGAACTTAAGAGCTAAGCACTCAATAAACATGCACTTTCTGCCCATAAATCAGGACATTTTGGACACAGTGTTTAGAAGTTGGCTGCACTAATTGCATTGACATTTGACTTATCATCAGGGATGGAATTATTGTGTATACTTACCTGCCGGGACTTGTGTGTGATAGTCTTCCATCCCAGTATTTCACAGGAGGGCTCTGTTCCTATCACAGATGGAAATACAACAAGAGAATACCAGAATTCACCTGCTTCTTAACTTTCCCCTTTTGGGGGATGATTTGGAACCATAAATTAAAGCTGTACTTAAAAATATGAACTGAGTAAACCAATAAGAAAAGAAAATGACAGTGCAGGAAAGTAAACCCAAGACCCGTTTTCAGATTATAGTTCCTGAGTGTCGGGCTGTTTCTGCAGATACAAAAGGGTGGCCTGTGTACATGCATTTAGTGCAGTGATGGCTTCAAGCTTATCCAAATTGTGCCTGGAAAAAAACTCTATTCACGCATTGGAGTGACTTTTTGTTTATTTGTTTTTTGCTGTTACATTATTGGACAGGAACAATCATTAAATAAAAAATCCCTTTGCCCTAGCTGGTTTGGCTCAGTGGATAGAGCATCGGCCTGCAGACTGAAGGGTTCCGGGTTTGATTCTGGTCAAGGGCACATGCCCGAGTTGTGGGCTCAATCCCCACTGTGGGGCATGCAGGAGGCAGCTGATCAATAATTCTCTCTCACCATTGATGTTTGTATCTCTCTCTCCCTCTCCCTTCCTCTCTAAAATCAATACAAATATATTTTAAAATATCCCCTCAACTTCTGTGAGAATTTAAAATAGAAACATAAAAACTTCTAATAATAATGATGATGCAAATCTAATAATTTTTAGTCTATTTACTTCTGCTTAAGACTTTTATGTATTTTGTACTCTTTTCCTAGATGCATCTCATAAATAAAAGGCTTGAAAGTGATTATCGGCCAGCTGGGAATATGTGGAAATATAACTCAGTTTTAGTGTCTAATAGGGGACAGAGAACACAGTTAAGATCAGTTTATTTTTATGTTCCCTTCTACTTGACTGGCATATATAAAGCGACTGAAAAATCCATATTGGAGGCATGAAAGAGACAAATGGCTTTGCCAAGAGAGATTCTGCTTTGTACAATGAATGGTTCTGGTGAGTGATATTTCGCCTTTGACAACGAGGATTTCGATGGCATGTTGCCATCCTACAACTGGACAAACCCAAGGGGAATGTATCTCCGTCCCCCCCACCCAACTTACCCCAGCAATTGTTTAGTTTTATGTGACTTTTACTCTTGACCTTGTCCCTGAAAGTAATGCTTTCCCCACATTTATTTTGGGACCTCTTCATTTTGCAGTATTTCATCTGGATTTCTTTATAGCCCTCACCTTATTTTTTTGTGCTGTAATCTTTCTTTCTTCCCAACCTCAGGAATTCTGACAGGCTATAATAATGGACCAAGACCAAGGAAAGGAAATGTAACAGGGCTTTTTTTCTCAGGACTCACATTGAGAAAACAGCAAAAAGTCAATTGCTGAAGTCCAGGTTTGGAGAGCCTTCCTGGAACCAAATATCCACACACAAGAGTGGGAGTTTTAGCTGACAATAAGTTTAATATGAGCCACTACTGTGAGGTTTGAATGTTTTAAGAAAGTGACATTGATAACGTATAGTCTATCCAGAGAAGAAAGATCAGGACAATCCAGATCATCAATCTATCAATAACTACCACCATCAGTCCTATTGTGCTCAATCCACTGAGAGGGGCAGAGGTAGCTCTGTCTGGTTTTGCACGAAGAGGCCATGAAGGAAAGTCCTAAAATCTGCTTTCGAGTATTGGCATCTACATTCTGAGATAGCTGTGGCACTTCACTCCATGCAGCTCAAAAATAGACTGAGACTAATGTTTACACATTCATAGAAACCAATTTTAGTATACAGTGAAAGTCTTTCTTAATTAAGGTCACCAGCTCTCAAGGAAGATTTCTGGGAAGGAAGTGGTGACATGCACTGTGTGGTGAGCGTTTGCTGATCCTTAGAGATGATATACGTTTTCTGATGGTGTATGAGGCAGGCAGGAATCCTAAGAGGATTTCAGCTGTCTGACTAATCCCAAAATGAGTGCAGACACTGTATGGGGCCCTATCTTTTTTCCTTATGTTTGACTTTAAAAGGAATTACTGTCAAATAAAAAAAATGAACCAGGACCCAGGCAAAAAGCAACTTTATTTGAAAAGACTATTGCAATGAAGGTAGGGTAGGGGTATTACAATCAAGAGCAGGGTCTGACCTTAGCATCTATGAGGATTTCAAAGAGCAGGCAGAGCAGAATTTTCTATTACAAGGAGGAGGGTGTATGGCCAGCAAGTATGCGGTGTTGGCACCAACGAGGGTGTCGTCACGTGGGGAGCAGCCAAGGCTTTCCTCTGAGGTCAGGTGATTCTCAGATGGGCTGTTGGGAGCATTCTTCTGCGTTTTGATGTAGCTCAAGCTCAAAGGTCAGGGTCAAAATCAAGGTCCAGGGGAGAGAAGCCTGGATGAGATTTGGTCAAGTCAAGTTGTTGGGCATTTTGTCCAGATTGATCCATGGGCTGAGCAGCTCTGCTGATCATTCATTGATGGGGCAAAGAGTGAGGTCTGGGGAGGATATCCCCTAAGTCTCAGGTACAGATGAAGTTATCCACAAATCTTATAGGGTGGGGGTTTTTAACTGCAGCTGTTGTCTAGGACCCTAGGGCTCAGGTCAACTTAATAATGACAGTAGAGATTTACTAGTAGTGAGAACCCTTGATCTACTTCTATGAAGCCCAAGCTTTGTCCTGGTGCCAGGACAACTCTGAGCATGTGAGCTCCCCTCTGGGGTGTGGGGTCCTAGAGCTCAAGACAGGGGTATCGTGCACAGTGTCAGGGGGGCTGCCCATGGGGAAAACCTCCATGGAATCTAGGCACCATGGCAGCGGGGAAGAGTGTCTGAGGAGGGGCTCAGCTTTGACCTTAGCCACAAGGAGGGGCCTGGAATGTTAGGAACTGCAGATATCTTGGGAAGAGGGGGGCTGTTACTTTCTCTTCTAATGAGACCTCCCTGTCTGTGGCCACCCCCGAAAAGGTGGCTTTGTTAGTCAAAAGCATTTCTAGAAGTGGGCAGGAGTGCCATTACTATCTCACAGTCAGAGCATCAGGGAAATTGTCTCACCAGCCCAGGTAAAGGTATCTGGATAGGGCTCCTTCTAGCAAGATGATTGGGATCAGTCTTCCCCAGGGTCTTTCATTGGCAAACATGTTAGCAGAGGTATTTTGGTTGAATCAACATTATACTACTTGGATTTCTCTAATTAGGCAGTTAATTCCAACTAGATGAAGAAATAAACATTACAACAGACCGTAGTGACAGAACACTAAGTGTTTCTGAATGGATATTGTATTGGGTCATTTGGACACCAGGAGAAGACACATTTATAAATCAGTAAACGTTCGGTTTATGTCTCAAATCATTTCCCATAGTTACTTCCGCCCTCCCTGCTTTTTTTTTTTTTTTTTTTTGGTGTGTGTGTAAGCCACACCCATTTTAGGATGGGTACTGGAGTCAGACTGACAATGGTTCCAACCCCTACTCTGGCATCACTGCTAGACAACCAGCAAGTTAGCTAATACCCTACCTGAAAGGGAGACTAGAAATGACTGTGAGAATTAAATCAGTTGACATGTGTAAGCACAGCCCCTACCACGTAACAGGTGCCTGATACACAGTGGCTATTGCTGCTGTTATTCCTATCATTTCCTTAACCACAATGCCTATTTCATGTCTGTCCAGAGTGCACCTGTTCTTCAGACCAGGTGTTCAGGTGACCACTCAGATCGTACTCTTGTGAACTCACATGACTTATCACAACATGGTCACAAAACTTAGCACTAGACCATAGGTGGTGGTTGGTTTTTCCAAGTGTGATAATCCTTGTCTCCTACTTTAATTATAAATATTTGGAAGTTGTAATTCTTGCATATCACACTGGCCCTTTGTTAAATTTTCTTGACAGTCTGAGAGGAAGTAATTTCTTCTGAAGGGATGGCTGTCTACGGGCGCTATGCCTGTAATGTGAACTACTGATACATGTGACTCTTTCCTTTGCCTGGTGCCCCGCTAAGAAACAATAGACCACGAAGATCCTCCGAGGATTTTAATTCTAAGCCTCTTTAAAAAAATAGCTCAGCTGGCATTGTTCAGTGGTTGAACGTCAACCTATGAACCAGGAGGTCACAGTTTGATTCCTGGTCAAGCACATGCCTAGGTTGTGGGCTCCATCCCCAGTGTGGGGCATGTAGAAGGCAGCCGATCAGTGATTCCTGTCATCACTGATGTTTCTATTTCTCTCTCCCTCTTCCTTCCTCTCTGAAATAAATTAAAGTATATTTAAAAAATAAAAAGATATGTAATGGATTGCATCTGTGAATTGTAGACATTAAGCAACAAAACAAAACAAAAAAACAACAAAAAGCCCACAAAAGTGATTTTATTTTAATAATAATAACCATTTTTAACCAACACAAGTTAGTTTGTAAGTTAGATTGTGGCTGCCTATGTATAAATGCCTTAATTAGGGACTTTCCTCCTCTTTGTAAATTGGATGTACATTTGTACAGTCAAAATCAAGTACAAAAAGAAAAATCAAACAGGGAAAGCTCATGCTGACCCTAGAATAATTTTCATCATGAGTTGAATTAAAAAGTTTTTCCCTAAATATCTCAAATAAAAAAGGAGCCTTTTTTTTCTCTAAAAAGTAGTAATGGCCATTCTTGGGTAGATTTTTTTTCTAAACTATGGCTATTAGAGTAAAAGTTTAAAGTATGGTCAAATATCAGATAAGAATTTCAACTACACTGTGTCTAACCATATTTAAATGTAATTATATTTTTTCAATATTTTATTAACAACAAAGTCATATTATGATAGCAAGACATATTAGCATATTTATAATTTTACCCTCTGTGACCAACCCGCAACTTGCAGGCTTCCTCATTTCAACAATCTTTTGTTTAAATGTAACTACCTTCCCATTGCTAACAACACCACTGACCCCAATGTCAGGCAACATTATCTACTCAGTAATTTGCACCAATAGCCTCATTGTATTTCATTTAGCAGAATGCTTATCAGGGAGAGACAGGAACAGAGAAACCCACAGCACTCTGGGAGATAAATGGAAGTCATAATAACAAAAAGATAGGGCGTCAGGAAGCAGATTGGCAGGGCCTGTGGACAGGTGACAGAGAGAGCTGGTATTTAGCCTTTTGATGGCAGTGATAAACCAGAATTGTCCCTGTACTGCCCCTGCAATGAGTGGCTTTGGGTTGGGAGTGTGAGGGTCACAATTTCTTGTTCCAAATTCTAGGTGTAGGAAACCTGATTGCTGGCTTTTGGAGGTAGAGGAAAAAGTGGGAGCTGGTTACAACAAAGCTAATTTAAAGGTCTTTGAAGCCTTGAAGGGAACTCCTGAAATGTGTTGATTTGATGAATCTCTATCAGATATCTTCTTTGTGCCCCATCTCCCATGGTTTCAAGATTATGTTTAGTGGAATCAGCTGGAAGAACTGGCTCTGGAGTGAGGCTGCTTGTGTTCAAATCCTGATTCTGCCCTTTGCTGGCCAAGTGGCCTCAGAGCAGTTACTGGATCTCTTGCTGCTTCTGTTTCCCCACATGGGAACAGAAAAAGGACCTTTATCCCCAGGAGAGACTGAACACACAAATGGACGATGACCAACCACAGAGACAATAACACTCTGACCCGTAGTCTTTAGCCACCAGCCAGAGGGGCCAACCACAGCCTATTCAGCAATGGGCCCCCCAAGGCCAGGATGAAACCAATAACGGGCAAGCTCCTAAATTTTGCTCTGGCTTCCAACTTAGAAACAAGCAGAGAAAGACAAATGTGCTTCCCTAAGCAGTCACACAGGACGCCTTTTTCCAGTTGGCTGCCTCCAGCAGGGCACACCTGAGTCCCGCTCCTGCCCCAAGAAAGCGCTCCCCTTCTTTGCCTGCCTTGGAGTCTCTGTATGGTGGCTGGTATATGCTACCACAGCTCTTGGTGAGTAGCCTTTGCTTGCTCTCATTTGGGTGGCCTTTATGTGTTCACGTAAGCCCGGATAGTGCTGGAACATAGTACTGAGTAAAAGTTAGTTTTAGAGAATCTTACTCAGATGTCTATGAACACTCCCGAGACACTAGAATGCTATTCATAACTTCCTGCATATGAGTCCATTCAGAAGATGGCAGACTGCCACCAGTGAAATATAAATAGATGTGCTTGGTCAAGAAAGCTCAGAGCAAGGAGAGAGAGCAAGCTATTGGACACTACAGATGATTTTAGATGATCCTGTAACTAAAGCATTCTTGGCCTACATTGTCTTATTTTTTTTAAAGCAACATAATGGTAACCACACTTTGGATGAGAACTTATAAAGACAGAGAGTGGAATATACCACAACAAAGCTAATTTAAAAATTGCTAAGCAGATCCTCATGGCAAAATAATAGAAATTGGTGCTTGGGTAATGTCCAGAGCCCTGGGGAGCTGAGAGGGCCCCCAGGCCATGAAGGACATGTAAGAACCTGAGGAAAGAGGGATGGGGTCAGCCAATAAGAAATTCCCAGCGTCTTTAACCTTTTGAATTTTAATGATGCTGTGTCTTGATATGGGCCTCTTTGGGTTCATCTTGATTACCAGGGTCGTCATGATTTTCTGTGGACTTTACATTGTTTGCCATATGATGCCGCCTGCCTTCCCTCTTCCAGAACATTATTGAAGTTTGCAATGCCCCCATGTGCTTGGCATTTGCACCAAATTATGTAAAAGTGGCTCATGTCCCTTATCACAGCATCATTGCCAACAAAAGGAGAAGATCAGGTGTGAGCGAGGTGGAATAAAAAGTCAGCAGGGACGAGTTAGGGAGGGGTGTCAGGACTCTTGGATGGGACGCCAGACCTCCCAGTCACCTTGTACTCAATTTTACTCAATTTTACTCAAATCTCAAAGGACAGGATCTTAACTGATGCTCAGCTAAAATTTTAACTCAAAAAAAGTATAATAAAAAAGAAAACCAGGTCATATGTGATTACCTTTCAAACTAAAACCAAAGCCTACAGATTTCTTCTGGGCTATATGTATGGATATTTAAAGCCATTGTGGTTTCCCATCAGTGGCTATTATTTCTCTGTTGCATTCAAACTACAGAATTCATTGTTAATGGAATTGCCTTTGAGTATCATATTAATCAACACAAAAGTATAAACAATCCAAAATATTATAATGAAAAATTTTCCAGGACCATTAGATTATGGAAGAGAAATAAGATTAAAAACTAAACCTATAAATATATAGGAATATAAAACGATTCACATACATAGGAGTATGTATACGTACACGCATATTTACATAGAAAGTTATTTTACTCTTAGCGTTTTTGACACCTTTGATATTTTGTTATAGTGCCATATTGCCCAGATAAAACTTGGCATTTTGTAGAGAATTTTTCAAGGGAGATATCTTATTTTGGATTTTTTTTCATGAGTAATGACTGAGAGAAAGTTGGAAATGTAAGCTTTCAATATCATTTTTAATTTATTGGTTGGAAATTAAATGGCTGTATTTAGTTATGATTATCTGAAAATTGTGGGGCAATAATTTTGGCAAATGTCAGATGAACCAAAGCATGACTACTTTTTGGCAAATACATAAGAAAAAGACACCATAGGCAGTAACAGGGTGAAGTTTTTACAGACATGGCTCTGCCATTTGTGGACAAAGGATGGTGGGCTGGCTATTTAATTTTTTGAACTTCACTTTCCTTGTGAGAATGGATAGTAATAATTACCTTTTATGGGTTATTTTTTCAGTGCCTGGCTCACATGAATATTAATAAGTGGTAGCAATGTTTATTATTATCATTATTACTGTTGTCATTATTATTATTATCATTACTAGTGGCCTGGGTGCACAAAATTCGTGCAGGGGGTGGGGTGTCCCTCAGTCCAGTCTGTACCCTCTCCATCTGGGACCCTTTGGGGGATGTCTGACTGCCAGTTTAGGCCCAATCAGGGAGCGACAGTCAGACATCCCTCTCATAATCAGGGACTGCTGGCTCCTAACCACTCGCCTGCCTACTTGCCTGATTGCCTCTAACTGCTTCTACCTGCCAGCCTGATTGCTCCCTACCACTCCCCTGCTGGCCTGATTGAAGCCTAACTGCTCCCCTGCTGGCCTGATAGCCCCCAACTGCCCTCCCCTTCCAGCCCGATGGCCGCCAACTGCCTTCCCCTGCTGGCCTGGTCACCCCCAATTGCCCTCTGCTGCTGGCAGTCTTGTGGCAGCCATCTTGTGATGATGTGAGGGCATCATGCAAGGGCATGAGGGCCACGTAGGCTTGTATTAGTATAGATACTTGGTAATAGGTTGAATGTTGTTGACTTTGGTTTGTCTGTTTGGTCTAACCTGAGCTACTTTAGAACCTCCTTAATCTTCCCTGGTTAGAATATCATGTTAACCTAATGGACAAGAGTATTTAAGTTTATGTGGTGAGATTCCTTTCCTCAAAGTGCTCAGATGTTAATATTGCCTTTTCTCATAATCTAAATGGGAAGCAGTTATAGAATCCTGACAATTTTCTGCTGGGAAGGACTTCAAATAATTCTTGAACCCCCATCCCCCAACTTCCACCCCCCAGCCACCATGTGTCTGAAGATAGTTAGGCTGAGAAAAATTATGTTTTATAAAGTCACACAGCTAATAACTCCCTGCACTAGAGGGAGGACAGGAATGCTGGGCGACTCTGGCAGGGCTCACAGCTTGGACAATAGAGCACGCAGGTGGGCTCGCAAGTATTCCAGCAGGGATCACAGCAGCCTTCTCCATAGCATCCAAACATATGATACAACAAAAGTTAATTACCCACAACCAGCTAAGTGGAAAAAAAAATCTTAACCTGTAACTCATGGTAGAATTTTTTTGGTTTCCATGGTAATGGAAAGGTGTGAGTTTTTGAATAGAATAAACTTGCACAAGACATGTATTTGGTGATTTTCTCCTAAGTGGTTAATCAGGGAAGATTCTTGGTGAAGTTACTGAGAGTTGAGTGCCAGAGCAAATCAAACTGTGCTTCTGTTCTATCCAGTGAGCACCACACTCTACGTGTGTTATGAGCTCCTTCTGCTCTGGGCAGTGAGGCAATAACACAAAGCGGGAGGCAAGGCTTCATCTTCTGGGTGCTTCTGATGTACCAGAAGGAAATCACTCTTCAAAACCCTCTGACTGGTGCAAAACTTTGAACAAAAGATTCACAGGTAGCGTCTGTGGCTGCTTCCAGTAACCAGGGGTCCTGCTATTAACCAAAGTGCAAACAAAAAACTAACCAAGAAACAAACAACAGACAGGACCATAGCAATAGCAAAATGCACCATGTTTTGTCTGGTGAAGTTGACAATTACTTTGTGCTTGGACACAGTAAAACTTCTGCTCACTGTTGAAGCCGGATAGGTCTATAAGTTTTACTATGCTATTTTCTTCATTTTATGTTTAACATAATAAAAGTGAGAAAAGATAATAAAACTACATCATTGAGTTTCAGATAGTGAAATGTCCTGTACTGTGAACTGGCAAAGGGCATATGCTGGTTGGATGCTGCGTGGATCTCAGAATGAAAGGAAGAGCAGAACATCATTCTTGAGGAATGATTTCAACCAGGACAGCTGGTGGGAAATCTTAGTAGCCCAGAATGACCCCTTCCCAAGAACACTGCAGGGAAAGGCACTGGCCTACCCACCTTCTCTCTGCTCAAGACTTCTTCTTGATTAGACCAGCTTGGATAATATTCCACTTTTGGGAACAGGGTTTATTTTTTAAATCTAGGCACAAGTAATGAAGATGTGAAAAAGTCACAGGATTTATCTGAAGAACTCATGAAATGAAAAGGCAGATGTTGGGAAATGACCAAAACTGAAATATATGCAATGGGAAAGATAAAAGGTAGATGGAGGGAAGAAGAGGGGATAGAGTGTGGAATTCCTCACAGAGGGATATGGGTCTTGAGGAGAACTGGGTGTTTGTAGTCTGTGGCAGGTAATCTTGGAGAGAGGCATTCATATAACACATGTGCTAAGGATTCAGGCTTGACACCCCCCTGGCACTCTTCTGGGACAGAGAATGTTCCACATGCACAAAAATGTCATTTTAAAAAAATGTATATATTTTAATTGATTTCAGAGAGGAAGGGAGAGGAAGAGAGAGAGTGAAACATTAATGATGAGAGAGAATCATCGATTGGCCACCTCCTGCATGCTCCCTATTGGGAATTGAGCCCAGAACTTGGGCCTGGGCCCTGACAAGGAATTGAACCATGACCTCCTGGTTCAGAGGTCAATGCTCAATCACTGAATCATGTTGGCTGGGCCACGTAGATGGTCTTAAAATACAATTCACTATTTGGTTAGGGTTAGAGTATGATTTATTGTTGGTGCCTTTTCCATTCCTTTTGTCTACTTGCTGTATTCTAGGTTAAGAGAAACATATGAAAATCTGTTATTGGTACAATGTCTCTGTCTCTAACTTTATATTGCCTGTAGTTTCTGCATTACAAATATTGTTACTGTTTTATCATTATACTAGAGGCTCAGTGCACAAAATTAGTGCACAGGGGTGTGTGTCCCTCAGCCCAGCCTGCACTTTCTCCAATCTGGGGACCCCTTGAGGGATGTCTGACTGCCCATTTAGGCTCAATCCTGGAAGGAAATCCCTTCCACAATCCAAGACTGCTGGCTCCCAACTGCTCACCTGCCCACCTGTCTGATTGCCCCTAACCACTTCTGCCTGCCAGCCTAATCACTCCCTAACCACTCCCATGCCAGCCTGATAGATACTTAACTGCTCCCCTACCAGCCTGATTGCCCCCAACTGCCCACTCCTGCTGTCCTGGTCACCCTTAACTGCTATCCCCTGCAGGCCTGATTGCCCACAAATGCCCTCCCTTGCTGGCCATCTTGTGATGGCCATCTTGTCTCCACATGGGAGTGGCCATCTTTGACCACATCGGGGTGGCCATCTTGTGTGTTGGAGTGATAGTCAATTTGCATATTACCCTTTTATTATATAGGATGTGAATTAATGACTCCTAGATCTCCATTGTTAATCATAGCCTTCAGAATTGTGAAGTTTCCTTTGTTTTCTCATTAAATGCTTTACCTTCTGAGTTTCTCTGCATTCTTGCCAGTGTTTGTCAAATACAAAGTTGTGACTCCTGCTTAGGTTTCATTTGCATTTACCTGGCACCGCTATATTCATTTCCCCCCATTAATCTCTCTAGAATACTGTTGTTCATTGGTGTTTCCTATGTAAACATGATATATCACAAATACCAGAAATAAAAGACAGAATTTTATTACAAATTTAGTAAACATGAAGGGGGGAAATATTCTGAATAAGTTAATGGCAACAGACTAAGAAACTTAGATAAAAGTGGCACATTCATCAAAAAAATAAAGTTAACCAAAACTGAATCAAGATGAAACAGCAAGTATTAATAGCCCTATAGCCAGTAAAGAAATTTAATTAATTATCAAAAACCTTCTAACAGGGAAAGCTCCAAGCCCACGTGGTTTCACTGTAAATTCTCCCAAATATGTAAAAGAGGAGCAGCACAAATCTTATACCACATATTTCAAAAATTTAGAGCAGAAGGAAATACTTCTCAATCAGGAAAAAAGAAGGAAAAAAGTTTAAGAAGTATATTTTCTCATGAATATCAACCTAAAAACATAGATGCAAATATCATTAGTAATTTATTACCAAGTTCAATTAAAAGAATAAGAAAAAAAGCCATATAATTATTTGAATATGCAGAAAAACACCCTTTAATGTTAAAAAAAGGCTCAGCAAAATTCTCAGGAAATTTACTAACCTGCTAAAAGTTATCTATGAAAAATTTATAGCTAATCTCACATTTAATGCTGAAATTTTGAATCTATATATACTAATAATTGTACCAGAGGTCCTAGATAACATTGCCATAAATAATAAAAAATACAGCTTAGCCAGAGTGGCTCAGTTGGTTTGAGGGTCTTCCCACACACCAAAAGGTTGCTGGTTCTGTTCCTGGTCAGGGCACATACCTGGGTTGTGGGTTTGATCAAGGCCTGTGCAGAAAGGGCAACTTATATCTCTCTCTCTCTCACTCTATTTTCTCTCTCTCTCTCTCTCTCTCTCTCTCTCTCTCTCTCTCTCTCTCACTTTCTCCCTCCTTCCTTTTCTCCCTTTCTCTTTCTCTCCTTTTCCCTTCCTTTTTCTAAGCATCTCTTTGGATGAGAATTAAAAAAACAAAACAAACGCAGCCCTAGCTGGTTTGGTTCAGTGGATAGAGCGTTGGCCTGTGGACTGAAGGGTCGGTCCCTTTTTCAATTCTGGTCAAGGGCACATGCCCTGCTCGCGGGTTCAATCCCCAGTAGGGGGCGTGCAGGAAGCAGCTGATCAATGATTCTCATCATTGATGTTTCTATCTCTCCCTCTCCCTTCCTTTCTGAAATCAATTTAAAAAATATTTAAAAAAACACCATAAGTGGTATATCTATTTAAAAAGAAGTAATAATACAATTTTCAAAGTATTTTTTAATGAAGACAGAAAGTTCTAAATTATCTACAAAAAAACCCATACATAATTGAATTCAGAAGATTTCAGGATGCAAGTTCAGTTTAAAAAAGCCAATTGTATTTTTATATGAGCAGCAAAATCTTACAAATAAGATTTTTTAAATCCTGTTTAAAATACTTTCTATGAAGGTAAAATACTTGGCAATAATTTTAACAAAAAGTACTCAAGATCTTTATACAAAAATTATAAAATATTAATGAGATAAATTAAGAAGACCTAAATAAATGGTGGATTTTCCATTTCATGAATTACTAGGAGTAAATATTTAGATGGCAGCTCTTCATATATTGATAGATGGTTTCTATGCATTTCAAATCACGCAAGATATTTTTGAAGAATAAATAAATAGATAATAAAATTTATATGAAAAAGCGAAGGGTAAAGACTATTCAGTGCAATCATGAAAAATAACAACAAACTTGGAGTATTTATGCTATCTAGTGTCAAGACTCACCTCAAGTTACTGTAATCAAGACAGTGTGAAGGGATTAACTAAGAAAACCTCATAGACATAGACAACAGTATGGTGACTGCCAGAGAAAAAGGTGGGTGGGGGAGGTAGAAGAGGGTACAGGGGCACTACACAGTGATGGAAGGAGACTTGGTTTGTGATGGTGAATACACAATACAATAAAAAGATGCTGTATTATAGAATTGCATACCTGAAACCTATATAAATATACTTTTATTAACCAATGATACCCCAATATATTCAATAGAAAAGTTAAAGAGAGAGAGAGAAAAGTACCAGCATCAATATTAGCTAATGGATAAAGTGACAGAACCAAGAGCTCAGAACAAACCCGTAACTTGAACAGACATTTATTTGATCACCAACAAAGGCACTAAACCATGCATAGAAAACAGCATATATTTGAAAAAGAACTGGTAGTCAGCATCTAAAAAGTTTCCTACAACTTGATAACAAAATTACAAGCAATCCAATGAACTTGGGTAAAACGTGTAATGAGACACCACAGAAAGGAAGATACACAGAGAGTGAGCACATGAAAATGAGCTACTTCTTATACTAACTAAACAGCTACACTTGAAAAGCCTGAAGATACCAAATATTGGTGTGCATGAGAAACACCTAGAAATCTCATATATTTTGGTGGGAGTGTAAAATGTTCCAACCATTTTGGAACAACGTACAGTAGTTTTTTATAAAAATAAACATGCAGGGAGATCCAAGATGGTGGCCAACAGGAGAGAATGTGAGTGAGTGAGAGAGCCAAAGGGGAGTGCGTGGATGTGTGGTGTGTGTGTGTGTGTGTGTGTGTGTGTGTGACAGTTATATACCTCAGGACTGTTGGGGGCTGGCGGACCAGGCTCCCTTAGCCGGGCAGCCTCTACTACTACTGCAATCTCTCCTGGGGAGGCCGGCTCTGCCACAGAGACCACACCACCTTGAAGGGGAAAGCGACTGTGACTGGGAGCCCAGCATGACCTCCACCTGGGGAGACATCAGACATCACTTGGGACCCTACAGCCACACCAGCCATGGATCAGCTGCCTCAGCTGCAAACCCAGGAGCACCAAAATGCCAGCCTCCTGGCTGTGGGCTCCTAAAAAGTTTGAAATTTTCAACCAGCAGCATGTTTATCAAGTATACCTAGTCCTCAAACAAAGGGACTTTAAGCAAGGGAAAAACGTCCTTTGTTACACAGTACAATCCATATGTTATTAAAATGATACACACAACTTGGTGAAATTTAAGATATATAGACAATGTTTATAGTCTATTTCATCTGCTTCCCACAGAAAGAAAAATTCAAGGGAGTATTAGCGTAATTTACTAAAACAGTGCAGGGACATAAATTTATTTTTATTGTATATTTGTTTATTTAAAAAATTATTGTGGTGACATTGGGTCACAAAATTATACAGGTTTCAATAAAACATCATCTTCACACTGCATCATGAATCCATCTCCCAAAGCAAAGTCTTTTTCTGTCCCCCTTCCCCCTGCCCCACACACACTTTGCCCATCCCTACCTACCCCATGTCCCCCTTTCCCTCTGGCTATCACCATACTGTTGTCTGTCTCTATGTGTTATGTATTTACTTTTTTAAAATAATCCCTACACCTTCTTTCATTCAGTTCTCCTTCCCTTCTCCCCTCTGACAGCTGTCAGTCTGTTCCATGTATCCATGATTCTGTTCCTATTTTTTTCATCAGTTTATTTTGCTCATTAGATTCCACACATAAGTGAGATCACATGATATTTGTCTTTCTCTGACTGGATTATTTCCCTTAGCATAATAATCTTCACATCCATCCATGCTGTTGCAAAAGGTAAGATTTTCTTCCTTTTCATGGCTGTATAGTATTCCATTGTGTAAATATATCACAGCTTCTTTTCTTTTTTTGTTAATCCTCAACTGAGGATATATTTTTATTGGCATTAGAGAGGGGAAGGGGGAGAGAGAAACATCAGTGTGAGAGAGAAATAGCAATTGATTGCCTCCTATATGGAACTCCCAACTTAGATTTGTGCCCTGATAGGGAATTGAACCTACAACCTTTTTGGTGTACTGGAGAGTGATTCAATCAACCAAGTCACCTAGTCAGTTCAATGGACCACAGCCTTTTTACCCACTCATTTACTGATGGGCACTTGGGCTGTTTCCAGGTCTTAGCTATTATAAATTACTCTGCTGTGAACATAGGGGTGCATATATTCTTTCTGATTGGTGTTTAGGGATTATTAGGATATATTCCTAGAAATGGGATCGCTGGGTCAAACAGAAGTTCTGTTTTTAATTTTTTGAGGAAACTCCATATTGTTTCCCATAGTGGCTGCACCATTCTGCATTCCCACCAATAGTGCACAGGGTTCCCTTTTCTCCACATCCTTGCCAGAACTTGGTTTTTATTGATTTATTGATGACAGCCTTTCTTGCAGGTGTGAAGTTATATCTCATTGTGAGATTTTCCTCTCTCTGATGATTAGTGACGTTGAGCACTTTTTCATGTATCTATTGGCCATCATATGTCAGGACATTGATTCTTAGGACATACCATATTTCAGTTAAGTACTTCTCTACTGCTGCATATTTAGACTTTCCAATTTACGTGCTTATAAATGGTGACATCATAAAGATACTTGCACATATTTACCTTTGTATGAATCTCTGGTTAAGAAGGTAAAGTTAATTCCTAATACAGAAAATTGAGTAAATATATTTGAGTTTTAAAAGACATTGATAAACAATTCCAAGCAACTTATCCTATATGATAAAACCCTAATATGCAAATTGACCGAATGATGGAACGACTGGTAGCTATGATGCACACTGATCACCATGGGGCAGATGCTCAATGCAGGAGTTTCCCCCTGGTGGTCAGTGCACACCCACAGGGGGAGTACTGCTCAGCCAGAAGCCGGGCTCACAGCTGGCGAGCACTAAGGACCCCTCGGGGGATGTCTGACTGCCAACTGCCATGGATATCCTCAGTGGGGTCCCAGACTGCGAGGGGTTGAGGGGTCTCCCTCAGTTAAAAAATGTCATGCACCGGGCCTCTAGTCTATATTATAAAAACCCAGTGGCCCTAACTTCGTAACGACCAAATGACTGGTCACCAGGAGGCATGGAGGGGTCTGCGTTGGGGCCAGGGGTCCTGTGGCGGCACGTTGAGAGAGTGGGCTGTGTGCACGGCGAAGTGTGTGTGGGTGAGCAGGGCTGTATGTGTGGGTGGGCAAGGCTGCACAATTTCACATGGTGGGCCTCTAGTAATATTATAACACCTGTATTCCCATAAGCAGCTTTTTGCTTTTGCCTAAATTTAGAATTTTTACTTAGATATATTTTATGTCTCTTGCTATGTAAATTATGGCATTGTTGCATTTTGTTGCTTATTAGTGACATTAACCCCATTTTATATATTTATTGAACTTTTTTCAATATTTGCATTTATTTCTATTTTATGTTCACATTTTATTATTTATAAGAGTCTTAATATATTAAGGTTATTTTTAATTAAATCTTTATTGTTCAGATTATTACATTTGTTCCTCTTTTTTCCCCCCATAACTCCCCTCCTCCCAGTACCCGCTCCACCCTCCGCCCTCACTCCCCGCCCACTGTCCTCATCCATAGGTGCATGATTTTTGTTATTAACTGTAATTCTTGATGCAAATATGTTTCTGAGAGATAAAATGAGATGCACACACACACAGAGAGATTGAGAGAGAGAGGTTTGATAGAATTTGCTCATCTTTGCTTAGTTTCTTAATCAAATTATACAGAGGCCAATGTTCAATTAGCCCTACTTATTCAGAGTGAATAATTTTGTCATATTCATCCAGTATTTCCATTTGGACTTTAGATATTGGCGATTTAATTAAGGGCCATCAATGGTTACAGCTAAAAGAAATGTTTTATGGAGGTTTACCTATCTCTAAAACTGTATTCAAGCTTGGCCAGCTTGGCTCAGTGGTGGAGTGTTCACCTATGCACTAGTAGGCCACAGTTCAATTCCTGGTCAGGGCATATGCATGGGTTTTTGGTCTCAATTCCCCATGTGGGGCATGCAAGAGGTAGAGATTTGATGTTTCTCTGTCATGATTGATGTTTCTATCTCTCTTTCCTTCTCCTTTCCTCTCTGAATTCAATAAAAATATATTAAAAAAATAAAAATAAAAATAGACTGAGTCAATGAGGTATTTCCTATCATGCTACAAAAGACAATGATTGCATCAATCTTTTTTTTTAATTGTGTAGAATGATTCACTGACAAAACCAATTTATAAAATGCAACTATCAAAGACATGTTTAGGAAGGTAATGTTATGGCATGAAATTTTATTTTAACAGAACTTTGTAAATCTGTCAGCTCCATGTTGTCACTTGTTTGTTTTGCTTCTTCTTCCAAAGGAATCTGCATTCTCTCTGGGAAATTCAGGAGCACTGAACAACCCTGAGGCAATGTAAGGACCACATAGCATACTGCCAAGGAAGTTGAGGATTCAGGGACCTGGAGTTTGTGAGTGTACATGTTGATGTGCACAGCTGTTTCTGCATGTGTGCATGCACACCCATGTGAATGTTCAAGTGTGAGTGTGTATCCACGTGTGTGTGTGTGTGTGTGTGTGTGTGTGTGTGTGTGTGTGTGTGGTCATGAGGAGAGCTGTAAAGAAGAAGACTCCAGGGAAGGGATGGTCACCACACAGAGACTCAGGGAGTCTTTTTCCAAAAGTTTCCCTGGTCACATGAGCAGCTGTGTAGAATAGATTTTGCAAGAAGACAGAACTACCATTTGTGCAGATACATTTAGAGGGAAATGAATACAGAGAGGTTTTTCCCAACATGAATAATTGAATGGGATAGACTTGAAAATGTTGTTGCTATTTGGAAATTAAAGAGAAATGTACTCACTGCAATTTTCACACTTAAGTCTTAGATGAATTCCTCATTAGGTAAAATATAAATTAATGTTTTGTGAAAACCTAGAGACACTCTACTATGATTCTTTCATATGATAAGCTTTAGTCATCTGCTTAAAATTTTCATTTTCTTAATATTTAATCTGTGCTCAAAAATTAATTTGTTTCATAAAAAAATGACAAAGCTTCTCACTAAGTCATAACTGGGTTCAACAAGATAACAGCTGAATAGATGAACTTCTAGCCCCTTTTCTTCATAGTGGTTGGACTTAAACAGACATTTTTTTCAATTTAATAATAACAAAAATTAAAATGACCCTTTAGTGTTAACTTTTACCAGTGTCTAAAGTTCTGTGATTTCACTATCTGTCTAGAATGAATAAGTTAGAAAAAAATCTTACATTAAAAATGTATAGGCAATGTGATAGATATGTTAACAGCAAGAAACATTCTAATGAACAAGAATACAAAATTAACTATACCTTTCTATGCTTATAATATTATGCTTCCTGATAATTACATAATAGAGACTAGATATATTTAGTATAGAACTTTTCAAACATTGTTACTATCTGTAAATCATGCTTAAAACTACAACTTCATGTTTATATTATATGATTTTACCTTTTATGAATTCTGAAACAATCTTTATGATTCACTTAAGACTTCCAATGTCAGATATCAGACATGTCATAGAAAGGTCCTCAATCAAAAGCCAGGTGTTCAGTGTTCAGTCTTTGTTTCGGGTGCCCTGGAATAAATGGTTAACCTTTCTGAGTCTCTGTGATGTGATCTGCATGGTGAGGGTATCTGGGGAGCAAAATCCCTTAGATCTCTTCCAACTGTGCAATGATCAGATTTCTCTGTGTGTCTAGGATTCAGAAATTTGTGAGGTGTCCTATAGTTTTCATACAATATAGTCACTTGGTTCATATGCTAGAGTTAGAAAGAAGACAATGAATAAGAAAGCATTACTGTTAGTAAACAACTTTCTTTGTAATGCAATTTTTGTGGTTGTCAGTGATTTTGATGAGCAGCCAGATGGGGCCATTTTAAGAATAGCAGTTATTGTACCAAGGAGAAAAGGGATTTGCTTCCTATGGGGAAGGTATGCATCAGATGATCAGAAGAGCATTGGTTTAAAACGATATGCTAATTTCTACTGACATAATACAAATAACTGAGCAAATATATTCTTTTGGCCCCAGGCCTGTTTTTGGCACTGGGGACATCTGTTTAAAGCTTATAATATAAACATTTACTTCACTTGTGACAATTAGGAACATACTTATAGTCACATTTCCTGATTCGAAGCAACAGTGGCACATCTCAACAAGAAGGGGTGGTGGTGGTGCCATTTTTAAATTAAGGGATATGACAGTATCTAGAGGAGGCAGAATCCATTCTGAGTCACTGTCTTTTCCTAAAGAGAGATTAATGAGGGAGGATTCACTAGGGAATAGGAGCTCTCATGAGGTTAGGGCAGTTTAGGAGTTGAGTGCCTGGTCTCTAGGGGGAAATAACCAAGTGGCTCTTTCATTTGTTACTGGAACCCACATATGAACAACTCATTGAATAAAGTTATTTTTTCCACTTTATTATTGGTAATGGGACATGAAATTTAATGCACTTTTCCATTATACATCCTCCATTCACTAAGGTTCACATCTTACCCCTTTTGGGTAAGTTACTTTAAAGGTTATTCATCAAAATATACTGGGGGTGTCAATGGGGAAAAATGGGACATCTGTAATACTTTCAACAATAAAGACAAATTACAAAAAGAATTATAAAATCACATTTGTGTAGCATTGAGAATGGGAGCAACTGTTTGATAATCTGCACAAAAGGTTAAAGAAAGATTGCTCAGTGAAGATCAGTTACATCACTTTTTTGGCCATGGAAAGAGGAGCAATAATAAAAACCTATAAGACATAGATTGAACATACAGGTTTCATTTAGCTCTAGAACATTTCTGTATGTCCTGTTTTAGCATTTAGGTGGATCCAAAGTTTACATAATAATGTATCATTGATTTCATTCACTGTAGAATGAAAAAAATCAAGTGCTTGCAAAGAGGCAAACTCAACACTGTAATAATTTAAATAGTTTTGTCATCTGAGGAAAATTTATCTTATTTAAACTTGTGGGATTTGGGTCTTAAATAGTTAGATTCTATTCACTAGAGTAACACAACATAAAATAAAAGATACTGTCTTTATTGGCAAAAAAGATACACACACACACACACACTCATTAGTCAGGAATTGTGAAAATATAATATCTGTCATTTTTTACAGCTTTATTGAGGTATGACTCACATTCAATTATCTAAACATTTTAAATGGAGGAATTTGATGAGTTTTGATATATCTATATACCACCCAAGATACTATCACCACAGTCACCATAGTCAAGGTGATGAAAACATACATCACCTTCCTAACTTTCCTCTTTTTACACCCTCTTATCCCTAGGTAACAATTTCTGTTATGTTTTTCTAATTTGATCATTTAGAATTTTCTTAAATATTGTTCTTTCCTCCTATCAGAACAGGCTTAACGGTTTATAACAACTTGGACTAATAATCCGATTTTAATTATAAATAGGTTGACTTTTTTATCAAAATCTCCTCATGTTCACATCTTCGGTTCATATAGTTAGGATCAAATATCAAAGAGTGGATTCTGGGTTAGTTACTTAGTTTCTTGGCAACTAATTATTCTGCTGGGTTGAATTTTTCCAGATACTTTCTCAAGCCTGGTACTTTATAACCAACTGACTCTAGTTGGTTATAAAACATTAAAATCAATGTTATTTCCCCCCAAGGTGTATCTGATAGCCCTGAATCATTCTTTACTATATCCACTTAATTTTAAATGAAAATGTTATAATTCCAAGTACTCCATTTAAGTATCAGCAGAGTCAAAGGTTGGTGTGAAAACCATTCTAGACAGTTATAGAAATGTGAACTCACACATGAAGAACAATGTGGAAGCAGAGAAGATAAAAAGCAGAAGTCCATGTGAGAGCAAAGGGTGCGAAGGCAGCAATGTATTGAGGGAAACACACACAGTCAATGAGAAGAGACAAGTCAGAAAGCTTCTTACTTGATTAAATAGAAGCAAGACCTCCTTTTAATGACCTCCTCTTGTAAGAATCAGTCTTCTCATTCGGGATCTATTAAATTCCCATTATAAATACAAGAAACATTCTGAAAACTATTCCTAATCTTGACTTTTTCGAATTATACAGTGACTGGAAATTCTACAGCAGCATTAAATATATGTGGAGTTCACATCTATTCTAAATAAAATGAGAAGACTTAGATTTATATAATATTTGAAGTCAGAGATGCAATGCTTACTATGTACAAGTAAACATTCATATTCCCCCATATTGTGAGAGTTTTCAAGCGAAGATAGGTTACTTGAGTTCTATTTTGTTGATAGTGAATATAATTATTATAATGTTACTTGCTATGAAGTAAAGTTTTCTGTTTTGAGAGAAAAATTGGCAATGTTTATTGAAGTTAAAAATATGGAAATGTAAGAAGAAACATATGTTTGGTTCCATTCTTGCTTATTGGATACACTCAAACATCATTATTGAATTCCAACTTTGATTATAGACAGTCTTTGTTTCCTAGTTAGTTTTACTAATAAATTGCTTCTTTTCTCTCCCTTTTTCCTTTGTCCATTGGTGCTTGTCCTTGACATAAGTCAGTCCCTCCACCATGTATTCATATATCTTTGTAACTTAATTATCTATATTTCCATTTATTTAAAAAACAGTTCTTTGTAACCTAGGAAAGCATAGCTATTTTGTTATTTAAAATTTTTGTGTCTTAAAAATAGGTATGTCTTTGATGGAGTACATAATCAACATATGCTTTTTAAATTATTCTGAGATTACTTCAATAGACTTTAACCCATTACATTTATTGTCAAGATGGAAATTCATTCTTTCTTTTTTTCAAATCATGATCTTAATCTTTATTTTCTCTCCAATATTGATTTTTTTCTTATTGACCAGTTCATTCAGTAATATTCTTAACACATTGTGATAGCAGGCATTCGCAACTTATTTCTTATATTATTAATGGTTGTGCTTCTAAGTTTCATTGTTAAGTACAATGTTTGCTGCAGTTTTTCTGCATTCAGGCTTTTCACTACACCTATAGTCTTTTCCCTCATTGTGAGTTTATTTGTGTTTCATAAATTTCAAATTCCTTTTAAAGTCTTTGTCATTTTCATAGTGTTTTGCTGTAGAATAAATTTTTAGATAAACTATGAGATATGTTTTTCTATTAGATTTTCTGACTCAAAGCATTTGAAGGCTTTTCCACAAGCATAAAGTTCATAAGGTTTTTCTACAGTATGAATTCACAGATGTCTGATGAGCTACAGCTCCTGAATGAAGTCTTTTTCCACGTTAAGCACACTTAAAGGTAGCTACTGCAATAGAGAATGACCTATGGCAAGATTTTCTAGGCTTATTGCATTCATGATATTTTGTCATTATACGGTTTCTCCCATGATTAAGCCTCAGTCTCTTTCCCGAACAGTCATTTCATTTATAGAGGTATTTCGCTGTAAAATTAATTTCTGAATTCACAGGAGACACTTTTTCCAATCTTAGCAAAATGTCTATCTCCTCAGTCAAGGCTTTCTTAAGTATGGTTGCATCTCCTTTCACAAATCATTGCTGTTCTTTTTTCATCTGCTTACCAACTTCCCAGTCTTTTATTTTATTAAAAGCTAGAGGCCCGGTGCATGAATTCGTGCATGGGTGGGGTCCCTCTGGGTGGCCTGAAGAGATCGGGCCCCAGCTCGCAGCCCCAGCCTTGTAGCCCCAGTTCGTGCCCCAGCCTCGCAGCCCCACAGCCCCACCTGGCACCCTGCTTTGGCCTGGTGATGCCCCCTCACCTGCTCCACCATCCTTCCTATGGGGTGATCAATCTGGGCCAGGCCCCCACCCAGCTCCCTCAGAGCCTGGGAGCTGGGCAGCGGCCCCGCTCCGCCTCTCTTGCCGCTGCTGGTCGCGGTCTGCATCTATGGGGCAATTGGTTGGGGCCGATCCTCCCGCTGCTGCCTCTGGTCACCATCTGCAGCAGCAGCCCCGCTCCCCCCACCTGGTGTCACCAACGCAGCCCCCTGCTGCTGCCACTGGGTGCTGTCTGCATGGTGATCAGTGGGGTGATTAGGCCCCCGCTAGCATCCGCCTTGGCCTGGTGCTGCCTGCTCTCCTCCTCCACCATCCTGCTGCAGTTGGCTTTTGTCAGGGCCCACTGGGGCTGGCAGCACTTCCACTGCTACCTGCTGCCAGTGCCATGTTGCTGATGCCCACCATGGTCTGCGCCACCCCCTGGTGGTCAGCGCACATTGTAGCGAGTGGTCAAACTCCCGGTCAACGACTGCCTGGGGGGACAATTTGCATATTAGGCTTTTATTATATAGGATGTTTAATGTCACCATTGTAGAAGTTCCCAGTCTACTATTAACAGGTTGTTGCGGTTCTCCACCATCACATCCCTGTACAAGTCCCTCTGAGCAGGTTTCAATTGTTGCCATTCCTTTAGGACTCACCCACTCTGAGCTCAGCACCAAGACAGCAGCTCAAAAGGCACCAGGGACAATGGGGGAGGAGCTGCATTTCCTGGCTTCAGAGTGAGGGCTGGAGGAGCAGCTTCCTCTGAGACAGAAGTGCTGGCAGGGGCCATTGTTCCTTTGCTGAGCCCTTTCCTCACAGAGTTGGCAGGTAGGTGCCCCACATGGAAATCCTTCATATTAATGCAGCCACATATATCATTTCTTTATTATTTATTTTTATGGTTTTCTTATTTCTCATTGCTTAATGATGTCAATGATGAAATGTTATTGCTTCTCACATCACATTCCTAATAGTACAACTGATTTGTTCTGAATTTGTATAAATACATTTTAACTTTTTATGACTTTATCAACATGTATAGAATAGAAAAAAATTTTGTGGCATCCACTGATATAAATATAGTTTTATTTCTCTCCTGTGTTTACTCTAACTACCCATAAATACCTATTTATTCTTTTAATGGTCTTTAATTTTAGCTTTGTTTGAATTTTAGTTTTGTTTTTGACATTAAGCATCCTTAACTTTTCATTAAACATATTTATCTTTAAATTTGCATTAAGCATCTTAAATTTTAAGAAAAATTTAAACCATTTTATAATTGTTTATAAAACACATCATCGACAATTATTTTGACCTAACTCTGAATTTTACTAGAATTAATGGTTACCACTATTTCTTCTACTTTATGTTTTCTTCTTTTGAATTTTTCTTACTCTAATGTATTGCTTGTTTGACTGACTGATATATACCTTGAGCGTGTAGAGAAGATACATTTTCAGAGTCATATTAATATATACATATCTCTAGTTGCATAACATTTTAGCAAACTTGATATTCTCTCTGAGGCTCCTGTTACACAGTTTTATTCATGGGTAAAAGCTCAGGGAAGTCAGTCAGTATGATGTATATGGGCTCTCAAAACAACTGGGGTCACAGTGTAGTTTTCCTAGTGGTCTCCCCTGTGTGTGTGGTAGGTGCCTGTTAGGACTCCATTCCATGTGCTTTCCTGGGACGGGTGGCTTTTTGTCCCATGTGTTGGCGGGGAGTTACCCACAGTGAAAGCCCCTTGAGAAGGTGAAATTCTGAAGCTCAGCTCTGATGTCACCATTCTGTGATCACCATTACAGTATGCCATCAACTTAACGTGTACCCAACACCTGGAATTCAGGCCACAGAAAGATTGCCCTTCCAAAGAAGAATGAAGGGAAGGATGATGTTTTCAATCATGGGGCCTGCAAGTGAAGACTATAGGAAAAAGCACTGCTCTGATGATTAAGTCATCAAGGCAAGATTCAACGCCCCTGTCTTCATTTTGCTTCATTCACTCCACTGATGCAAAGGCCAGACTAGTCACACACTTGTGTGTGAGATTGTAGTTCTTGCCAGAAGCATCACCACCTGTGACAGCAAGTTGGTCTCACATCACTCTTGCAGCTCACTCATCCGTTTGGAATCAACGTAAAATTCCCATAAACTCATTGCCCTTTATCATGGCCATTTCATGAGCTTCCTGGAATGGATGATGTGCACATATTGCATTCCTTCTTCCTCGAAGACTTTTGGTCCCTCACGTGTGCACAGAACACACGCACACATACATGCACACACCTATACCGGCACTGTACTTTCTCAATGAACACACACTGTCATGATTCCATCTCTTCCTGAGCTTCTGCAATGCAGTCTGCTGAAAACCACTTAAAATCTCACAGCTCACCATGAAGCTAATATCAATTTTAGGACTGCAACAACCGTAGGTAATTTTGTGTGAGGCCTTATCTTATTTTGCATTATCTGTCTCAGGGCATCAAGTCCAGGGTTCTGTTCAAAACAGTCTCAATAATTGTTTGTCAGTTGATTGATTGTGACTGATATTTTAGGAACTCTTTGAGAGCCTTAGACCAACCATGGCACTTGGGGAAGAAAGGGTCAGGCATGCCCTCTGGGTGGCTTGCCTGCACCATGTATGGGTTATACTTTTTCTCAGCAATCTTATATAATGAAGTAAGATGCTGGCTAAAAATATAAATTTCAGAGATTTTTTCCCCCCACTTGGATTGGAGCTGAATTGCTTTGACCATTCTTAGCAGAAAAGACTGAAATCCTGTTAGTTAGCACTCTGAGTCAGCTGTCTATATTTATGACAGATTTTATGGTGTGCATATATTTGTTAGGGAATGGTACCTGAGGAAATAAGAAAATCAAGATGAATGCCCTAGGTTGCCTCTATATGATACCTGAGTAACTTATACATTTTATCAAATCAGTAAAAAAAAAAAATCATGCAAGTAGGCAAGTGAATTGTTTGGAATTCTGAGTGCAGAAAATCTAAGAGAATGAGTTTTACATTTTCCACTATTTTTTCTTAGTGTCGGCACCATTCAAATGCCAGGGATTACATCACACCTTTAAACTAAAAATATGAAAACTGATGGCAACGATTTGGCATTCTCCATCTTGCACACTTATTTGTGAATTGGATGACACATTATTGGTTCCACATCAGGCAGTAGAATTCATGTTAGGGGAAAAATTATTGTTTAGAAAATTACTTTCTACCCTAAGTGCACATCAAAGTAAGACCTTGGGTGTTGGTGTTACTCAGGGTGTCAGAGAGAAAGGATGTTTCTCTGCTTGAATGTGCTCACTGCTCTGCAGAAAGGAAGAATAAATCAGCAAGAGAGAGATGGTGGTAGGTCATGAAACCAGCAAGAACTGTGATGAGATACTGCCTGAGGGCAGGCAAGGAAAAAGGGAGTGGTCAGTATGATCACATTAATTGTAGAAATTGTGATCATGCTCTTCATGGCTGTCCTCCAAGGCAAACACGTTCTGCAGCTCAACTCCATGATCTGTGAACCACATGAGGCCGATCTGGACTCACTGTGAAGTCATGGAGAGCATGTGTGAAACTAGGGCCTGGGGCAATTGGGCTTGGGTTTCCACGGCTGAGAAGTGAGGAATCTAGGCAATCATAAATTGCAGGGGACAACCTAGGTTCAAGTTATATTTTCATGGTAATTGAATAATCAGGATATTATTCTGTTTAAACACATGACAAGTTTTAGTATCAAGATTTAATCAATTCAATGAATTCTGTCCATAAAAAAGGTCCCATGGCATCTTCATGGAAAATACTGATGAGCTCAGAAGAGACACAATGTACCCATATATGGGAACTAGAAAAGGGTAGAATAGGTTTCAAGTTAACATATAAAGAGTATTGTAAAACCATGGGGAAGAAGAGAAGATTTATTGGGCAAAACTGAAAATAAAAGAAGGATGTGGGTTTGACTTCTTGTGGGAAGGGATATAGATAAACTAAAAGGTCTGCTGTGGATATACACATAGATGTAATAAACAACAGTAATAATCAATGATCAGTGACTGTGTTGTCATTTAGGATCCTGACAACTAAGTAACCAGGACCCAAGGCTAGGCCCCTTCCCACACTCTTATCAACCTCTTTCCTGAACCCAATTCACATTTCTCCTCAATTACTAAAATCCTGCCACATTGGCCTCCAGGACTGCGAGTCAAACTTCAGCAAATCCTCCCTTCCCCGGTCTTATTTTTCACCTTCTCTCCCAGGCTGATGGAAAAAACGCATCTGCAGGGCTCCCTTGGGTCTTATTCCTCCCTCTGTCCCTCCCAGCTCTGTGTGTCCATACTGCTCCATCTCTGCTGCTCCTAAAATCTCGAAATCTCCTAATACGGGTTCATTCATGCACCACTTCTCCTTGTAGTAACCTCTATACACCCCACCCTCCCCAAACACATAAGTTTCAGCCTCTGGATTCCTGTCACATCCACCTGGAACATCCCCAAGTCCAGGCACAACTTCCCTACCTCCGAGGTCTTCCCAAGGGCCACCACTTGCCAAGGCCTTCTTAGACCAACCTGTTTGTGAGTCTGCCACCCTTTCCTGAGGCATTTCTCTCCATCATAGGTCACCTGTGTACACTGGTGGCGGTTTGCTTATGTTGAGGATTTTATCTAAAGAGGTGCTCCCTGGAGGAGGATTTCTCCTGCTTCGTTTACTGCTCTGGCTTCAGATCCTAGTACAGCTCCTCCCTCAGTCGCTCAGTCAATACCTGTTTTGTGAATGAATGAAGGAGTCTGCTTCTGTGTTTTCTGTGCGAGCTCTTTAAACACAGAGCAATACAAATGGCCCCTTAAAAGTCTGTTTAGGTGGAGAGATGGCTTTATCCTGGGTTAATTTGGGCGTTTCTGAGTGTAACATGGTGAATGCATTCCAGTGTTATCCTCAAATCCAATGATATCCCATTATAGACAGAATCAATTAAATGGTTAACATTTTCTTCCATAGTTAAGTATAAGATGCGATATAAACCCAAATGATTATTTGGCACAATCCAGCTTTTCTTCTTGTGTTTGAAGCTTACATATGAATGTATAAATTTATACATACCCTCTCCTTATTCTAAACAAACACACTGAAGAGTTGAGGCTGTACAGGAAATAAAAACCACAAAGAAAACTAGTATAGACATCATCTGTATTGACAAATTCATTTCTTTGGGTAGAATTGGAAAAACAGAATTTTCTCCCTATCCAACACTGCACCTTTCCCAGCTATCTTTAGGGTGCTGTTTTGGAGCGAACGTGCAGCCCTAATGCCTCTTGAAGCTGTCTGCCAGGACTGACACGCTGGCTGGGTGCAAAGGGAGGACACTGCTGGAAATGGAAATGTGTGGGATAGGAAAGGAGCAGGGGGTGGAGGGATGAGGCAGATGTCTTGTAGAAGGACTGTAGCTGAGCTGGAGTCAGAAGTAAATGCTTCTCCTCAGTAGAGAGCATGTAAAACCGCTATCTGTGGGAGAGAACAGGTTGAACTTCTGGAAGAACCTGGCAGAGTTTGCATTATATGGGAACTTCTTAACAGCTGTTCTGTCTAATTCTTAGGGAAATGTTTCATTGGTGTCTAACGATGTCTGCCTGATAGTGCTGGGTTCTCTGCATGCCTGCTTTGATCATTATTTTATTCTCTAAAGGAGCAGAACTTTGGTGTTGTCCATAGGCATATACTGTTAACGGAGAATAAATCTATGATTGATTCTGCAGATGAACTCCCTATGTCCAGCACACTGAACAGATCGTGGCCATTCTTTATCTTGTTTATTTTTAAAGAGCTTGACCATGAGCAGAATTTGATGAACACCTGGCTGAGCCAAGCAGCAGAACTGAACATGGATGTGTATGCAATGAGCTAATCAGTTGAGTGAGTTAGATATGAACTTTTGAATCAAAGTTAAATCCCAAAACAAATGTTCTAAACCACACTTATCATTTAAGAAAACACACATAGGAAATGGAAACATTTGAAATTCTGCTCTTGTGTCATATTATGATGAGCAAATATAACTCCTCTATTTTCTACACTTCATGTGTGACTGACCTTGTATAGGGTCCATTTTAAATATGGGTTCCCAAAAAGTAGTCTGTTTTCAGTACATAATACAATTATCGATCTTCATATTTTATTAATCACATGTTAATTTTATGTGCCTTAAGCTCTTTTATGTCTATTTGTTATCTCAAGGCTGATGTGGTTCTAAATAATTCACTTAGATTTTGGTCATTTTTTTTCTATGTTGTAACAACTGTTTCATGTATTTGGGTGATATTGTTTCAAATGCTTTTAAAATCCAATATGAGAACCATTGTCTTTTAGGAATTTCTGTTTTCTTCCACCATGTTTTAATTTTATTTTTGCCTTTTTCCTGACCTTTTTGTTGCTTGTTTTTCTGTGTATGTATGCCAGTAATTTGAAAGGAATTAATACAAAACTATTCCTCTTAATTATTTTGCTTATCTAATTATCACACTGATAATTAAACCTTATTTGGGATTCTGTAAGGTAAGGGGTTTAGAATACATATTTACTCAAGCCACTCTTTAAGTCCTTACTGACAAATACCTTGTCTTGTAAAAAAATTTATTGACACTGTCATTTAATTTAACATTTATTGACCCTTATGTACCACATTTGACCCAGGTTTATGCTTTTCATTGTTCATCATTAGTCATGGTATTCCATATTTTTAGTCCTAGTTTAGCTTTAAATAACTTGAGTTCACTTTTGAGTTGCTTACTGTTCAATGAAATCACAGTTAAAGTTGTGTTTAAATTGTTTCCCCAAAAAGGACAAGAGAATAATTTATAATATATATGTCATTATTTCTGATTCTTTTACTGTTGGTGCCATCACATGTCAACGAACACTTGGCTAGTTATAAAATTCTCAGTTTCTCATTTTTACTAGAATTACTCTGTCCTTTGGAAATCAGGGACAGAGAGAATTATAAGGTTAATCTGACCTTTACTTGTTCTTTGAAATACATATTTTTGTTATTAATAAGCCCACAAAATGTTTTCTTTAATTTTTATAGTTGAAATTTGCCCTGTTTTTCTGTAATTTATTTAAATAAAAAATAATCTGTGCACTGTGGTCTTTTTCACGTTTGGATTTAATTTTTACTTTGTGTCCTTACTTTTGGCTTCTGGTGTACTTTTTCCATGTTCTCCGCAGGCACGCCTAATAAATATTCAACTTCGATCTTTTCCCTACCGTTCATTTTTATGATCTCATCATGATACTTCCTTTTCTTTGCACTTTTTCTCCTCTAAGATGGTTTTTCATGCCACATATTTAATGTTGTGGCCTTTTAATTCTGCATCTTAATGAATTTCAAAGTGATTTTGGTTGTTCTTGCATTTTTAAGGTTTTTATTTCCTGGTCCTCTTCTCCCTGAGTTCTGCTTCCTCTCCTTCCTCTCACTTGAATCATCAGCATTTCCCTCAGAGAGGTTCCTGACCTTTAGTTTATAGAGACCACGACTTGCTATGTCCAGTTAAGAACTGCTCCCCTTTTTTCTAAAGGTCCCCTTGATTCATCTCCAGTTCTATGATATGTTTTCACTGGTCTTCATAACTGCCTTTCCCTTGTTGTGATGACACCATGGTGTTGCCTGAGGAGTCACCCCCTCTTGGAGTCCCTTCCCCTTGAGTACAGGTGGGAATGTGCTGAAGGGAGGCATATTCCCATCGTGGTGAACTGAAGAGGGAGGTTCTGCTGCTGGCCTTGAAGAGGTTAGCAACCAGGTGGTGAGGGGCCATGTGGTGGAAACTGTGGGCGCCTCTATCGCTGAGAGCTGCCCCAATGACAACCAACCAAAACAAGGGACCTCAGTCTCTACAACGGTAAGGAATGAATTCTGCCAACAGCCTCGTGAGCCTCGAGGAAAATCCTGAGCTCAGGTGACTGCTCAGTTGCTGCCTGCAAAACCCAGAGCAGACCTGTCCAGATGCCTGTCCACGGACATTTTGAAATAATAAATAAGTGTTTTTTAGCTGTCGGGATTTTGCTAATTTGTTACTCACCTATATAAAATAACATACTCGTTTTGAAGTATTTTGAAAACTCTATGTTATTGCTTTACTTACTAATTTGTATAAAAAATTCCATGGCTGAATATCCTCATTTACTGTTTAAACCAAAAATTCATATTTTGTAAACATATATTTGAAGGTAAATACCTATCTTTTTGTCTCGCATTTACCGGAGCTCTTAAGGTTGCTCTCTAGAATTGTAGAGATTAATTTTTATACCTAGAGAATATTTGTGTCATGAGTCAGGAATGTCTCACTGGAGCAATTTTTACTCATATTTGAGAATAAAATCTTGTCTTCTTGTTGACATCCCAAAAGGCCTTTTTACAACTTGTGATGGAATAAATTAGTCTGCTAAATGTCAACATAGGAAAATATACATAAAAATTTCCCCCCTCACCCCATCAAGGTATCTCAGTTGTGTGTTTGATTCCCAGTCAGGGTATATATTCGGTTCAACCACAGGTATGGGAAGCAACTGATTGATGTTCTCTCTCTCTCTCTCTCATTAGTAAACATATCATTGCATGAGGATTAAAACTAATTTTTAAAAAATTTATCCCCATAGTATCCTAATTTGTTTATTTATTTATATTTTCTGGCACATAGCCACAACAAATCCCATGAGCCACATGAAAAGATATAGTTTTAGGTGGGTACTCTGGTGTCAGTGGGATTGTGCCAAGACTTTCTGGGAAGACAAGTTATGTAGTTATGTCCACTCAGGATTTCTGTCTCCTGTTCTTGTGGATGCTTAACAAACAACCTCCATGGCTTAGTGGGTAGTGAAGCTCCATCTAAGTCGCAAAATTAGGTGGGACTTCCCACTTCATGCTCCATGCACTTTTGCCAACCTTTCTCTGAAGTCAGGAGGGAAAGCTGCCGCTCCACTCTGGAAGCAGGTGTGGATTGCCCACCAGGAAGCTGCTCTGAGTCAACACCCTCCAAACAGGACTGTGTTCCCAGGAGAATCTGTCTGAGCCCACCGCATCTTCTCGCTGCCAATGATTATTAGCTCGGGAGGCCAAAACAAATACCACGGACCAGGGGGCTAAAAGAACGGGGGTGTATTTTCTCTGGAAGTCTCAGATCAAGGTGTCAGCAGGGCTGGTTTCTCCTGAAGCCTCTCTCCTTGGTGTGCAGATGGCTGTGTCCTCAGATGGTCGTCCCTCTGTGTGTGTCTGTGTCCTAATTGCCTCTTCTAATAAGTACACTAGTTATATTGGCTCAGGGCCCAACCCAATGACCTTAATTTTTTACCTCAATAGCCTCGACCCTATCTGAGTCACAGCCTGAGGTCCTAGTGATTAGAATTCAGAGGGATATAATTAAGCCTGTACAATGCCTGTTTCTGCATCCCAAGAAACACTTTTTCTGCCATGCAAGTTTTGAATTGCTGAGTCTCTCTGACATCAGCTCCAACCTGCTCCTGATTTGAAACAGCCCAACACTCCCACAGGCTCACAGATGAATGGATTTGAACAGATGGGGGCTCCTGTGGTCTTCCTGCCAGGTTGCCAACTCTAGAACGTAAGAATTTATGAAAAAGTACATTTCATCTTGGGAAGACGATGGGGTCCTGGGTATCTTACTATGTTTCTTAGAGCAGGTACATATTTGGTGTGCAATGGGCACACGGATGTCAACTTATTTATCTTTTAGTGAAATCATGTAGCTGCATAAAAAGCAGGCAGTTATTTTTTAAAAAATTACACTGACATTTCTTATGTCAGTGTAATTAATGATAAACATGGGTAAAAGTAATCCAAGACTTTTCTTGCCACAAACATTGGACAGGAAAAAATAACCAAATGTACTATTCCATCTAACTCCTATTTTAAAAGATGAACTATCTTGCTATTTTAATATAAAACCAAAGCCCAGGCGAGTAAGGAGAATTAATTTATGGAGGAGAAATTACTTATGGAGAGCACCTACATCTTGAAAAAATGTATCTGTTAGCAATGACATATGGGCTTCTCTTTAAAAGCATAAGTTCTTTTCAGATCCCATTAGGCATTCATTTTTCTAAATAGTTACCCTTAAACTTCCTAAACCAGCTAAACAACATATGGGATGACTATGATTTACATAAAATATGATGTGGGAAATGTTTCGTAAGTTACAACTAAGTTTGTTGCACACTTTCGTTTTGGAAACAACAAACCAACAGAAGAAGAAAATGGCTTCAATTTATGATTAAAATATTTTCAATTCACCTTCATTCTAATAGCTACCCATTTTTCTAAGACCCTCCTTTGCTCCAGTGAAGGGCTGCACATACTTTTTTGGATTTGAGTGAACGCTTTCTGGTCATAAGCAATATTTTGTTTCTATGATGTTCCAACTTCACTGTGATTACTAAGATTATGGTGCCGGACACACTCGGGAGCATCGAGAACAGATGAGACCCTTCAGCCACCGAGAAGGGAATTTTCCTCTGTGCTGTGAGACATTGTCTCACCCTCATCCAAGGATAGTAGAAGAGAGTTGTTTGTAATTGTGGGTGATCTGTGGCAACACAGACTTAACTAGGGCACAGCACACCTCTACCATCTTTAAGTTTATTTCATCCACTCATGAAAATGCACAGATGCCAGCGTTTATATGTCCCTGTGCTATTTTACATTTATGGAGAGATTGGAGGATACGGGTCACCAAGGTGGGAAGGAGGATGGGTGGGACTGAATCTATTACATGTCTTGAAGTTTATCATATCATGTCTGTTCGTTTGATTTGTCCCTCCATCATCAAACATATCTTGAGGCCAGCACATGTGGAGCACCGTGTCCTGTGACAACACCACAGAGGGGAGCAAGACCAGAAGTAGGCCTTGCCACCTGGGCAGCAGGGAGGTGCTGACCTCCACTCCTTGTCCTACTGTATCCTTCCTTGTATCTTCAAATGTGGGTAATAACACTCAGTGTTCCAATTCCAGAGGGCTGCTGTGTTTCAACAAGATAACGTACAGAGAAACACTTTCAAATATGAGCTTTCATTTGACATTATTCATCATTACATTAATTTGACTTTAGACAATGTTCTACCATTGGCACTGGGAGAGACCTGTAAAAGCCATCACATGAGCCCTGATCCCAGGGAGAACTACAATGTGTCCAGAGAGACACATTTGTCACCTCCTTGAACTTTAGAATATCCTCCATCCTTTCCATGTTTGCCCTCAAGTTTGCTTTGAAAAACAGTGGAGATTTTCATGCACTTCACATTTCTGAGGGTTCTACATCACCTGAGTGATACCAACCATTTATGAAGAACACAACCCAGGTTGGTTATGGCACCAAGATATTATGTGGGCCCCATTGTTTTCATAAACAGCCTTTTTGTCCCTCATTGTTTCCCTCAGTTGACATAAATGAACTTATAACCAGCAATATTTCCATATTTATGGAATACACTTTGCCAAATATAATAGCTGCCACTAAAGCCATTCCCAGGACAATAATGGGGTAAAGAGCTTGTATTTCATGCAGAGTTCTAGCACTATAACTATCCACAGCAAACTTCAAGCATAAGATTTTTAGGGGTTTAGGTGACCACTGACACACTAACCTCTTCTATGAATGTGGCTTGTGGCCTAAGGGCAAAGGGAGAAGAAAAAATTCACTAATGTAGGTACAGATTCAGGCCACATTTTAACAAAATCAAGAAGTGATAGCATGTTTATTTTTCTTTTGTTTCCCTTGCCTGAGGAGATATATCAGAAAAAAATATTGCTAAGAGAAATGTCAGAGATTTTAGAACCTGTGTTTTATTTTAGGAGTTTTATGTTTTTGAGTCTTACATTTAAGTCTTTAATCCACTTTGAGTTTATTCTTGTGTATGGTGTTAGCTGGTAGTCTAGTAAATATTTTTTGAATAATCAATTCAAAGATACAAATGAATTAAGTATTATTCACTATTAGAAATTTTATACCCATGAAAGATGAGTAAAATAAATGAATACTCATGAAAGGTAATAGACATCAGTTTTATAGCAAAAGAAAATGTAAAGAAAATTTAACAGATTCAGCATTATAATTTGGGGAGGATATGATCTACTTGCTGAATTCTAATTTTTAAAAAGAAATAGGTATTTTCACATTTTTCATGTTTAAATCTTATCACCATTTCTACATATAATTCTTTAAAATAACTTCTCCCAATATGCCAGAGTAACTAGTATGGAATATAGGAAGGGTCTCACTGCTTCAAGTTGCATGAGGAGTCGAAGATGAGTGGCTGGCTGCTAGCTTTTCTGGAGGAATGTGGTTACAAGCGCGTGGCCAGTGTTTATTTTAATCCAGCAATGCCATGAGTTGCCTAGCAACACAGCTAGAGACAGGATTTAGGAAGAGTGGCAGAACTTATGACAGCAGTGAAGAGAAAACACTGCTTAAATGAGTGTTATAACTGCTGAATTTTTTTAAGGAAAAAAAAATAGAAGATTTTTTTTTTTTCTCAAAGGCCCAAACCAGCAAGCAGTACATGTGTCATATTCTAGGGTTGGTTGGTACAATTTCACCATCACATTTCATCATCTTGGTCTCTATTGAAAACTGTCAACAGTCATCCTTCTCAAACCAGCAAGGATTGGTGAGAGCTGTGTCCTAAACCACTTCCAGGGTCTCTATTGGGTGTGTGCAGTGTGAATGTTTATATGCGTATGTGCACACTTATACATACCTACTATGCACATGTGAAGTGTATATATAAATAGAGATATTATAAGGAATTAGCTTGCATGGTCTTGGAGACTGAGAAGTCCCACCAGGATCTGCAGTCTGCAAGCTGGAGACCCAGGAGAGCTGATGGTTTAGTTTCAGCCTGTGTCTGAGTCCAAAAGCAGAAGAAGACCCAGCTCAGAGACAGACAGAGAGATAATGCTGTCTCATTTAACCATTTTATTCTTTCAGGCCTCCAATAGGTTGGATGAGGCTACTCCACTGATCCATCAGCCCACTGATTCACATATTAATCTCATCTAAAAACATCCTCATAGACATACCCGGAATCATGTGTGACCAAATACCTGGGTACCCCAAGGCCCAGTCAAGTAGATACATACAATTATCTATTTATTTGCAGGTATATATATAGATAAATATAGATATGGATAGATATAGATATAAATATGTCTGGATAAATATGAATATGGATAGAAAATTGTGCACAGCCACCTAAAATTCTAGATACAGTTCTATTATTGATCAGCTCTGTAAAAGTTGGAGATTCATTAACCTTTCACAGTCATACTTCTTAAATTACACACAAAAAGTGTGTTTTTAGACTTATTCAAAGAAACTTGAGTAGAAAAAAATTTAACCAATATATATCCATAATACAGAGGCAACATACTTTTAAAAATATGAGACAACCTCGAGATAAGCAAAAGACAGTAGTATTTCTCTAGTTTTGAGTGACTTAAAACCTGGTTTTCATGTTTTCCCCTTAATACTAAGTAATCAGAATGTTTTTGTGAGTTAGAATGGTATTATCAGTTTCAGTACCTAGAAATTCAAAAGACAGCCAAGTGATTTGTCTAGCTTATCATTTCAGAAAGAGTTTATGTTAGAACATCATTAAAATACATTTTCATGTCACTATCCCATTTTGATAACATATTCATTTAAAAGTAGCTACGCACACGTTCAAATGCACAGATAAAAATTTTCTTATAGCCCTAACTGGTTTGGCTCAGTGGATAGAGCATTGGCCTGCAGACTGAAAGGTCCCTGGTTCGATTCTGGTCAAGGGCATATACCTTGGTTGCGGGCACATCCCCAGTAGGAGGTGTGCAGGAGGGGGCTGATTGATGTTTCTCTCTCATCGATGTTTCTAACTCTCTATCTCTAGCCCTTCCTCTCTGTAAAAAATCAATAAAATTTATTTTAAAAATTTTTTCTTACAATACACAAAAGGAGGAAACATAAGAAATAGTAGGAACTATTTTGTATATGTAAAATCTTATGTATAGTATTTTGTAAGATATACAGTATTATGCATATAACATATATAATAATATAAATGAATTGTATGTTATATATAACAGCATAAAAGGATCCTATACATCTAGAATTGATTGGGTTCACAAAACAAATGTAATTAACAGCTTAGAAACAGCTTTTCTTCTTTATGTCAAGTGTAAGTAAATTCAAAATCAAAGGAAAAATAAAATCTTAATGTGTATTCAAAGACATTTAATCTGTCTATAATGGGGAAGGCCTATATTTATCCATAGGACTGTGCCCATCTAAAGTTGTAGACAAATGTGTGGAATGATCTTTCAGCAAGGAACCAATTTGTCCTTTACAAATGGATCACCACAGGTTCTGTTAATTTGTTCATTAGGCCTCCATATGGGGCATGCTGTGTGGAGAGACAAATAGAAACAATTTGGAATGAATCTTTTATGTAAATCAGGGCATGTGGATGAAAAGGAGAACCCGAGATTTGGTGGCATTTCCTTTAACTAATAAAATTATACAGTTCAAATGGGTACGGTCTCAGCAGCCCCCATCTAATGAGTAAAGTAACGCAGGGAAGGGCTCAGACTTCAAAAAATATAAACATTTCAGGGCTTTCTGTTATGGAATTATCAAAGAAAGGGACATAGATCTTTCACGTGAAAGTAACAGGTTTGCATGTCAAAAATGATCAATTATTGCTGGTTTCCTTTATGTTCCACCTAAACAGCTGTTCAACAGAATTAGTGTCAAAGGATTTACACAGCGGTTCTCAACCTGTGGATCACGACCCCTTTGGCGGTCGAACGACCCTTTCACAGGGGTCGCCTAAGACCATCCTGCATATCAGATATTTACATTACGATTCATAACAGTAACAACATTACAGTTATGAAGTAGCAACGAAAATAATTTTATGGTTGGGTCACAACATGAGGAACTGTATTTAAAGGGCCAGAAGGTTGAGAACCACTGAAAGGGAATATGAGAAAGTATGCAGACTTTCCTCAGACCAGAGGTGAGGACTTGAGCTTCTAATAACATCATTTAAAAGCAGGTAACTTTTTTTTTAGGATAGGAAGTTAATATTTGTGTTCAGATATTTTAAGCAATAAATTGAACATTATTCAAATAGATGTAAATGAGGACATGAGGGAGAAGATATAACCAAAATGTGCCACCACAAAGAAAAAAGTGATTAGTAGAAATGTAGATTCATTAAATTATTGAATTAGTAGTCACTTTTAGACAATTTTTAGTCTCTTTCTAAATTATCTGCTCACCCTTCCTCCATCACTTTTATCTTTTATTTTGATTCTCATTGCAATAGTGAACTCTTTTAGTCTATAATTCTTGTTTGATTTGTAATAACCATACAGTTTCTAAGCCCTGTTATTGTTAGTATGTTATTGTTAGTATCCAATCCCTTCTTTGATTATATGTCAGGCAAATCCTATCTATCATTCATACCTCCAAATCAAGCCGCCCTTCTTAAAATCTTCCCTGGTGTTGTCAGATGGGAGCCTGGGTGAAAGGATTAATAAGTACAAATTGGTAGTTACAAAATAGTCACAGGGATGTCAAGTATAGCATAGGGAATATAGTCAACAATATTGTAATCGTGTATGGTGCCACTTGGATACTAGACTCACCAGGGGATCACTTCGTAAGTTATATAATTGCCTAACCACTATGACAGTGATGGCAAACCTATGACACGTGTGTCAGAGGTGACACGCAAACTCATTTTTTTGGTTGATTTTTCTTTGTTAAATGGCATTTAAATATATAAAATAAATATCAAAAATATAAGTCTTTGTTTTACTATGGTTGCAAAATCAAAAAATTTCTATATGTGACATGGCACCAGAGTTAAGTTAGAGTTTGTCAAAATGCTGACATGCTGAGCTCAAAAGGTTCGCCATCACTGCACTATGATGTATAGCTGAAATTAATATAATATGAAATACCAGCTGTAATTAAAAAATAAAAAATTAAAAAAAATTTCCTGGTAAAAGTGTCACATTTCTCAATTCATCAGATGTTTCTGAACAATTATTTTCTCTATTCATAACCAATAACATAAACACTATCAGTTTCTTATGTGTCTGACTTCTTCAGTTAAATTATAAATTGTTTGAATAAGTGCAGACTTCACAATCGTTATCCCCCAGAGCAGTGGTTCTCAACCTTCCTAATGCCGCGACCCTTTAATACAATTCCTCATGTTGTGGTGACCCTCAACCATAAAATTATTTTCTTTGCTGCTTCATAACTGTAATTTTGCTACTGTTATGAATTGTAATGTAAATATCTGATATGCAGGATGTATTTTCTTGTTCGCGACCCACAGGTTGAGAATCACTGCCCAAGAGAAACATAAGACCTTGATGATTAATTAATAACTTACCCGTTATCAATTGTACCTAATAGACACCTATGGAAAACTCCACTCAACAGCAGCAGAATCTGCATTATCCTCAAGGCTAGGCCACAGGAAGACATAAAATCAGCCTTAATCGATTTAAGAGATTAAAGTTTTAAAATTGACAAAATAGAGAATAGAGAAAAATCAGCAAAAACAAAAATTAATCTTTTCAAAAGAGCAACAGAATTGACAGATTTTTAACTAGACTGAATAAGCAAAATAAATAAATAAATAAATAAATAAATAATAAAATCGATAGCTCATTACTAAAATCAGGAGTGAAAGAGGAGACCTTAATGCTGATCTTGCAGAAATATGTGTATTATAGGGGAATACTTTGAATAACTGTATACCAACAAATTAGATAAATTAGATAAAATTTAAAAGTTTCTAGAAAGGCACAAACTACTGAAACTGACTTAAAAAAATAGGAAACCTAAATAGACATAAAAAATTTACTTGGTAATAAAAAATTACCCCTCCTAGAAACCCAGACCCAGTTGACTTTATTGATAAACTGTACTAAATATTTAATAAAACACAATTTTTTCTCAAACTATTCCAAAAATAAAAGAAAATAAATACTTCACAATTCATTATGAATCCAGTATTACTAGAATCACAAATACAAAAGACATAAGAAAATAAAACCACAGACCAATACACTTTATGAGCATAGATGTAAAAATCCTTAACAAGATATTTAGCAAACAAACAACTAGAGGCATATAAATGGATTATATACATTCCTATGAAGGATTTATCCCAGTATGCAAGATTAGATTAGCATCCTGAAATCAATTAATGTAATATACATACCAACAGAATAAAAGATAAAAGAATTTCATATCATCTCAATAGACTCAGAAAAAAAATTCATCAAAATTCAATATGCTTCGTGATAATAAAACACTTAAAACAGTAATAGAAGAGGATTATCTGGAACTGATAAATGTCATCTATAAAATACTCTAAAAAGGATTTGCCTATTCTGAATATCTCATGTATAAGTGAAATCATGCAATATTTGTCCTTTTGTGTTTGGATTCTTGTACTTATTATAATGTTTTCAAGGTTCATCCATGTTGTAGTATGTGATAGTATTTCAATACTTTTTATGGCCAAATATTATTTAACTAGAGGGCCGGTGCACAAATTCATGCACCAGTGGGGTCCCTAGGCCTGGCCTGCAGGATCGAGCCAAAACTGGCTCTCTGACATCCCCCTGAGGGGTCCCAAATTATGAGAGGGTGCAGGCCAGGTGAGGGACCCCACTGGTGCACGATCAGGGCCATGGAGGGACTGCAGAAGGGCTCCAGGGTATGTCTGGCTTGTCTTGCTCAGTCCTGATCAGCTGGACCCCAGCAGCAAGCTACACTACAGGTCGGAGCATCTGTCCCCTGGTGGTCAGTGAATGTCATAGTGAGCAGTTGAGCAGCCTTAGCATATCATTAGCATATTATGTTTTGATTGGTTGAATGACTGA
>NW_006286673.1:2657121-2703171 GCF_000327345.1 Myotis davidii | reverse complement strand
AGGCTCCTGGCCTCCACTGCATGTTGTACTCTCGCTTGAGCTATGGCCAGGATGGGGGTGCTCCTTGCAAGCCGGGCTTTCTGCTCCTGGATCGCCATGGTGACTGGGTAGCAGGCCCAGCTGGGGGCTTCCCACAGGCCGGGCTTGCTCTCCTGCTCCCGGATCCCCATGGCAACTGGGGAGCAGGGAAAGTTTGGGGCTGCTTGCAGGCCAGGGTTGCTCTCCTGCTCCCAGATCACCATGGTGACAAGGGAGCAGGCCCAGCTTGGGGCTGCCCGCAGGCCACACTTTTCTACTTACTGATGGCCAGATCACCACAGCAACCCAGGGCCCAGCAGCACTTTCCTGCTCTCCAATAGTCATAGGATCCCGGCTGGGGACGGGGCTTAGCTGTGCGGAGCTTAGGTGGCACAGGGGTCCCGGCTGGGTGCTCAGGTGGCACACGGGGTCCCAGCTGGGGGTGGGGCTTATGCCCCGCTGCCCAGGGATGCACATGGGGCCCGGATAGAAGCTTGCACTGTCCTGCCCTGCCTGTAAGACCTCCGCTGCTGAAAGCAGATTTCTGGCCTTTGTTTACCCTTCTCTATTTGAAACAATGTTGCGGTCCTGCTGGCTGAAGCCCCCGGTTTTGTTTAGCTTCTATATGTGTTACAATGTTGTTTAGAGTGCAGCTGAGAGGCCGGCAAGGCAGGCGGGGAACGTTGGCTTCCTCCGTCACTGGAGCAAGCAAGCCTCCTGTTCGCTTCAGGTGCCTGGCTGCTGGCCGCCATCTTGGATGGCAGTGAATTTGCATATCCTGCTGATTAGCCAATGGGAAGGATGTCGGGGTTATGGTCAATTTGCATGTTTCTCTTTTGTTAGATAGGATTGTATGGATATACAGTTGATTATCATTACTTGTGCATTTCATAGTTGTGAATTTCCCTACTCACTAAATTTTATTTGTAAACCCCAAATCAATACAAGCAGAGCTTTTGTGGTAACTTGTGGATATAAAGAAAGGGGCAAAAATTTGAGTCACCCAAACTCACATCCTCATCCAAGCTGAACAAGGCAGCATTCTGTGTCTTATTTCAGCTCTCAGGTTTGCAAACGTCATTTTCAGTCTACTTAGTGCCATGCCTTTGTATTTTTGAACTTTTTCTTGGTTATTTGCTGTTTCAAGTGGCCCCTAAACATACTGCTGAAGTCCTATTTAGTGTTATTAAGTGTAAGGAATAAGATTGACTATTCTGGTGTATGAAATATGTAACACATTTTTACCAATTGATCTTATTTCCTATAACATTCCTGACTCACTTGTTAGCTCTAGTTATTTTTATATGTAGGGTTTTCTGTATAACAAATCATGAGAGTTGCAAATAAGAATATTTTTATTCTTCCTTTTCAATCTGGACTCCTTTTATTTATTTTTTAAAAAATTTGTTTGTTTATTTATTTATTTACTTATTTATTTTGATAGAAACATAGATCAGCTGTTCCACTTGCTTATGCATTTATTAGTTGATTCTTATATGTGCCCTGACCATGGATCAAACCTGCAACCTTTGTGTATCAGGATGACACCCTAGCCAACTGAGCTACTCGACCAGGGCCTGGATTCCTTTCATTAATTTTTCTCCCCTAGTTGCTGGCTGGCATTTCCAATGTATTGTTGGATATAGGAAATGAAAGCACACATACTGTTACTCTTGCTACTCTCCTTAGGGAGAAAACTTTCAGTCCTATATCATGAAGTTTATGCCGCACCAGCACAGCCAGGTTCAGTGAACCTGAGAGTGGGTGGTGATGGATTATGAAAAGACAGACAAGAGAAGAAAGCTGGGGCTAGGTGGGACACTGGACTCTTTGACAGAGAGACAGCTCCATGGCCTGCAAGCAGAGTCTTTATTTTATAGCCAGATTCCACGAGTTAAATTAAGGGCGTGATCAAGATGTTTACAACATTCTCATAGGTTTTGAATCTACTCAATTATATGCACCTGATCACGCTTTGTTTACTTGCTGCACCTCAGGCAGCCAGTATCACTTAGCCACCTGGGAGCTGCTCCCAACAAAGTCTGACATTAACTGTAAGATTTTCATAGAAGCAATTTTAACAGACTGAGAAAACAACATTTATTTCTAGTTTGTTGAGTGTTTTATCATCAAGGAGTCTTAATTTTATCAAATGCTTGTTCTTCATCCATTAAATTGATGGTGTTGAATTTTTTACTTTATTGTGTTATGTGGTATATTAGTGATTGATTTTCAGATGTGGGCCCAACTTTGCAATACTGGCATAGTGTCATAGTTTATGATCCTTTCTATATGCCGCTGTATTTGGTGTGCCCATTTTTTTCCCCAAGAAGTTTTTCATCTACATTCAAAAGGAACAACGATCTGTAGTTTTCTTGTGATGTGTATATCTGATTTTGGAACTAGCATATTAATGGCATCAAAGGAGGAGTTGTGACATCATCTCTCCTCTTTCTTTTGGAAAAGGTTGAGAAAAATTAGTATTAATTCTTCATTAAGTGTTGGTAGAATTCACCAGAGAAGCCAACTGGGAGTGGGTTTTCCTTTATGGGTAGCTTATTTTATTATTATTTTAATCTTGGATATTAGAGGTCAAATGTGACTTGAAAATTTCTTCTTCTGTTAGGTTCAGTATTTCTTTCATTTCATCTAAGTTACCTACTAGTTTGCATCCAATTGCTAATAATGCTCCTATATAATGCTTTGTGTTTCTGTAAAATTGATAAGAATGTCCTCTCTTTTGTTACTGGTTTTAGAAATTTGACTTTTTTCTTAATCTTGCAGTTTTGTCAATTTTATTGATATTTTCAAAGCGCTAACATTAAGTTTCATTGATTATTGTTTTTCTATTTTCTAGTTCCTTATTTCTCTCTAATATTTATTATTCCTCCTTATTTATTTGGGTTTACTTTGCCTTTCTTTTTCTTGTTGGTTAAGCTGGAATTTTAGGTTACTTGTTTGCAATTTTGGGGAATTGTATAAATTTATCTGCATTGGTTAAATGAGATGACAAAATGAAAAATATTTAATATAAATTAAATATAATGAGAATGAAATAATAGGTTTCAATATACTTCAAATCTACACTAATAAAAGAGAAACATGCAAATTGGTGTCATTCTGCTACACCCACCAGCCAATCAGGATGAGTATGCAAATTAACCCAACAAAGATGGTGGTTAATTTGCATATACAGGCACGGAGCAAAGACTGAAGATGACTGAAGACTAAAGATGACTGAAGATTGAAGAGGCTTGGCTTTTCCACTGAAGCTGGAGCGGAGAAGCCAAGCCTCTCTATGGCCAGAGTAAAGAAGCAGAGAAGCTAAGCCTCAAGGCTTGGCTTCTCCTCTGTGGCCGGAGGAAAACCGGTGCTGGCAGCCAGGGGAAGGAAGGCTATTGCTCGAATCTTCATGCAACGGGCCTTTAGTAATAGTATAAGAAGGGGAAAATTAATAAGATGGAGAATGAGAGGTGATTATTTTTCTAGAAAGAATGAGTGAAAAAGTCCTCAAATATAAGGTTCACAAGGAGACGAAATAGGATAAATGAAAAGAAACTACACCTAACCAGTGTGTTGAAGCTTCAGAATGTCAAAGAATGGGGTTCTAAGACTGACAACAGACCACATTATATGGCAATAAACATTGTCAACCTGGGATTCTATTTATAGTGATAAAAGTTTCAATGGGGTGGGAAAGTCATGAGGTTTAAATCTAAGAGAAGTGACCACTTACATTAAATGTGAATAGAGAATATTCTCTAGGAAAAAGGAAATTACTTCTAGAAGGTAGGTCTAGGATTCCAAAAGTGAAGATGAGAAAGATACTTGTAAATATGGGAGAAATTTAAATCAACATAGACTGTGTGGTAGGTTGAATGAAAGATATGTCCCAGAACCTCTTACCTCCCAAAAAGATATGTCTAAGTCCTAATCCCTGGAACATAAAATGTTACCTTATTTGGAAAGAGTCTTTTAAGATGTAATTAAGTAAAGGCTCCAATCATCCTGGATTATCTAAAGCAGGGGTCCTCAAACTACAGCCCACAGGCCACATGCAAATACAAATATTGTATTTGTTCCCATTTTGTTTTTTACTTCAAAATAAGATATGTGCAGTGTGCATAGGAATTTGTTCATAGTTTTTTTTTTTATACTATAGTCCGGCCCTCCAATGGTATGAGGGACAGTGAACTGGCCCCCAGTTTAAAAAGTTTGAGGACCCCTGATCTAAATGCTTGTGAGAGAGAGGAGGGTGGGGGGTAGACATACAGAAGAGAAGCCATGCGAAGACGGAGGCAAATATTGGAGTGATGTGACCTGGGACCACTGAAAGTAGAAAGAGGGAAAAAGGACTATCCCCGGGACCCTTTGGAATGATTGCATCCCAGCTGACACCTTGATGTCAGGCTTTCAAGTGCCCAGTTTGTGATTTAGGAATTTGAGCTGCCACACGGGAAGCTCACACTCTATGGGACCAACTGGAGTACAGACTATGATTCATGAATTAGCACAGGAAAGGAATTAAGGTGGATATGAGCAGAAATTAATAAGGGAGAAAAAATCAGTTCAAATTGATAACTCAAAATCCTGTTTGTCAGTAAAACAGCACCAACAAAACAAACCACTAAATAATGTAATTAAGTAAAAAAGGGAGATTGCACTCTGAGGTCTCTGACCACCCCACCTCGCTCAGAAAGAGGGTTTTATCTGTGCCATGGAGCTGTAGGTATTTATCTTTTCCTTTACCACATCATCTAATCGTGTTTCACACACAGATGTTATATAGACTTTTCTGGATAATAAAATACAGGGTCCTTGTTGGCCTCTTATCAATAGACTTTGCATTTGGAAAAAATCACAATATAAGGCAAATGTATGTTTATTCACAGGTAGCAAGTTAGTTCTGAGATTTTGGGTCCCGAGAGAAGCTGTGAAGAGAATTCCAGGCAGCTCAAGTGAAATATCCTGTGGACTTCTACTACCTGCACCATTTAGAGGGCTGTGGGAACGTCAGAAATTAACAGCTCCATTGTGCCACAGCAATCAGATGACAGCAGCTGCCAACCCAATGAGCTGTGGTGTCACATGCCCCCTCTGTGGTCCCCACAAAGATCAATCCATCCAGCCAGGAGCTCCGAGAGCCTCTGAGCAGTTATGGATTGCACTTGTCCTGAATTTATTAATCCCTAAGCCATCAATGAAAGAGAAATATCGATCAGCTGCCTCCTGCACGACCCTCACTGGGGATGCGCCCGCAACCAAGGTACATACCCTTGGCCGGAATCGAACCTGGGACCTTTCAGTATGCAGGCCGACGCTCTATCCACTGAGCCAAACCGGTTTCGGCTTCAAGGTGATTCTTAAGTCACAGTAAAGAGATGTGTAGAGCAATCAGCTTTGAGTGAGAGCAGGAAGATCTGCATGTCTACACAGAAGGTTGTGTATGAGGTGACCCAAGTCTGAAAAACGAAAGGAGCATCTTCACAAATAAAGACAGTTTTGTATTGAGATCTAGTGTGTGAAAACCTGCATGCTCAGAGCGCAATGTGGGCTGAGAAAGTTGGGTCCCAGTAGGTGCCTGGCAGGTCAGTGGGGAGATGACAAGGGGCAATGTGGGAGGAGGAGGGCAGCCCCACCTGCACTTGAGGGAGATGTGGGAATACTCAGTTATTAAAAGTCCAGAAACTGTGGGACTTTTTGTTGAGTGTTTTATCATCAACATGCCCCCTCTGCGGTCCCCACAAACATCAATCCATCCAACCAGGAGCTCCGAGAGCCTCTGAGCAGTTATGGATTGCACTTGTCCTGAATTTATTAATCCCTAAGCAGATTGTGTATAACTGGACCCACTGGGGAGCAGGTGGTAATCTCTGGTCTTTTTACCCCGGTTTCTCAGTAAAAAAAAAAAAAAAAAAAAAAAAAAAAAAGGTCTGTTTTGACCCATAACCCTGAACCTGTGTGACAGTTCTCCTTCCTAGAAAAGCTAAATCAAACATCCACATGCCTCCTATTCAGATGTTGCACATCTGGTCTTTGCCCAAGAGTGCAGATCCCATAAGGCAACCCGAAAGAGACATTGGAATATACGAATATGCCTTTTAAAGTTTAAACCAAGTTCTTTCTGTCTTAATAGCGCACTATTTTTGGCTTGCCTACCTACAAAAGGTGCCTCTTAAACTATTCCAGATAAAATTTTTATACAGCTCCTCACCGCCTCATTCACTTTCTCTTTACAAATCCTATTATCCCCTCAAGCACTGCACATCGTTTTTCCCGGCTTGTTAGCGTACCGCCGTGTTAACTCCAATTCTTTATTTCATGCTGGGTATTTGTTCACGCTCACAAGCTGGAGCTCACCTACCATCAATTGAGTTGAAAGTCTTCACAATGCCTCTTCTGGCAATGAATCTCTTATTTTATTCTCATCAGCCTCATCGTCCATATCATTTCATCTTCACTTTTGTCTAGTTCTTCGTATCAATTTATCTATTCCAGCTGAAATTGTTCCTTTGTCATATCATCAGCTAAACATTAGGCACCAACTATTTCTCTCTTATAAACAACCTGGAGCTTCACCTTCAGATGAGATTCAGGGAATTAGAAATATCCATATTATTTCTGACAGGGGCGTTTACATAACCTTACCCAGTGTCTATGAAGATGCTGCACTTGGAGCTGGGAACTATACTTCTACAAGTCAGACATTTCTGCTCTCAAGCAGTTAACTGTCCACTTCAGAAGTTAAGACATGCATTGCATACATGAATACAAATGCTCTTATTACCCAGCGGAATGTAATAAGCACCATGTGGTTGGCACTGTTGCCGCAAGACTCCACAGCGAAGTCAGAATCACAGTTTGCTAAGATTCTATTATGGAAATGGGGCATTTGAGTTGGAATTTGAACAGCAATCAAGGCATTGATAGGCTTGGATTGCCATGCAGTCGAGGATAAACTTCAATCAGGAAGTCCACCAGGGACATGTTTTAACAATCCCTGTTGATAAGCATCACATCTGAAGAGATTAAAATTTAAACAAAAAATGTGGGCTAACATTTTCTGCTACCCTTGGAGTCTTAGAGACCCTCGTCTTTTGTGTATTGACGGTCCAATAATCTGTTTATGAAAGCAGTCTTCCCTGACCGTGGACATCAGTGCCATATCCAGGTATCAGTTCCAGAAAGTCTTGCCTAGAGAACTTTGCCCTATGAATGTGGAAGAGAAAATGTGGCTGTGGACTTCTGATGGAAAGCAGATTTTCTGCTCCTTCCACATGTTGAGGAGAAGACATTTATTTCTCAGAGCTCCATTCCTAGTTCATAATGAGTCTCTTCCTCATTTTCTTTAAATGTCCTTTTGCTTTTCCTGTGGTATGTAATTATTTCATTAGCATATGATAGTGTCTATAGTGACTCAAGACTGGCTTGATCTATGTCAGCAGTTCTCAACTTGTGGGTCACAACCCCTTTGGCGGTCAAACGACCCTTTCACAGGGGTCGCCTAAGACCACCCTGCATATCAGATATTTACAATACGATTCACAACAGTAGCAACATTACAGTTATGAAGTAGCAACGAAAATAATTTTATGGTTGGGTCACAACATGAGGAGCTGTATTTAAAGGGCCAGAAGGTTGAGAACCACTTATCTATGTCTCTTCTAGGTCACACGAGGGCCCCAGGATAAGAGGCCAGGAGATAATTCAGGGGCAGAGGTGAGGGAGGGAATGAGAAGGCCATCATGGAGCCAAAATAGTTCCTCTTGGGTTGATTACTTCTGTGAATATGATAGGCTTCCAAATACAATTAATTCAAATAAAATAATCTAAACACTCTCAGGAATTACACATTCCATGTTAGGTCTTCAGATACAAAAAAATTATAAATGCTTTGTCATACTCTCACCTCCTGTATAATTGTAGATACATACTATATGATTCTTTTGGAGATGATAACAATGATTAACAATAGTTTTGGCTGGGTTAATCACTAATAATAATAGCTAATTCTTACGTAGTACTTAATACATGCTGGGGACTATGCTAAGCCCTTTAAGTATCATCTCTATATACAAGAACTCTATGATATAAAATATAATTATTATGCCTGTTGGTATACATGAGGAAACTGAAGAACAAAGGCATTTATAACTGCCTGTGATCACACAGCAGGTAAGTGTTGGGGTCTGGAGTAGAAACTAGGACTTCTAACAGTATATGTGTATTCTTAGTCACTAGATCAGGCTGACATTAATTCATCACCTACTTATAGTCAGTCCTAGCATCAACACCAGCAATCCACAACTTGAATGAGCACATGTGTGTGCACTTAATGGCTAGCTATTGGTTTATTCACATAATATACTTTTTAAAAATATATTTTTTATTGATTTCAGAGAGGACGGAAAAGGGAGAGAGATAGAAACATCAATGAGAGAATCATTGATTGGCTGCCTCCTATACATCCCCCACTGGGGATCAAGCCTGCAACCTAGGCATGTGCCCTGGCTGGGAATAGAACCATGGGATTTTAGTTCATAGGTTGATGCCCAACCACTGAGCCACACCAGCTGGGCATAACATAATATACCCAGATGTATAGATCTTAATAGATCCTTTGGGAATGTGTCACTCAATTCATAACTGATTTAAAGTTAGCACATATGTAAAACTTTAGATAATAAATAAAAAATAAAGTTAGCATACTGAACCCCTTTAGACAAATGCATGTAATAGCAAAAGAAATGTGCTTTTTCTATGAGGCATCACTTATCTCTAAGTTTGAACTTCCTGAATTGTTGGTCTTGGCCGATATATATATAAAAAAACCCAACTTGAATACTCTAGTGTACACTGCCAATTCTAAATAAGGATTTGGGAAGAGATTACTGAAAATCTTCTCTTTCAGTACAAATTAGTACTGGACTATGCCACATCTTGCCTACACTGATTGTGTAATCCCTTGGGTGTTAACATTTTGTGAAGAGCTTTGAAAGAAATAAATTGTTCCATCTCAAATTGAATTCTGATGAATCAATTTATACTAAGACTCTCATAAGAAAACAAGCAGACATTTCTTAGGTAGTAAATGCACTGTTAATTCAATAGAGAATAGAAAGTTATGTCTTTGGCTTGCCATAAAACAATAAAACTATTTTTATTTGCATAAGCAGCATTATAATTAGTACATAAGTGGGAGCCAGACAGTAAGTTATATCATTTTTTTATTTAAAAAAGTTACATTTTGTTATAAACGAGAGTGCAGTGAATGAACATGAAAGTAAGTGTGAGTAATATGGAAAAAAATAACTTTGCCTCTTTGCACTAAGAATTTGAAATGTAGAAAATGAAAAATGTGTCCAAAGGTGATGTACATACACATCACTACTTGTCTGAAAATGCTCTTGATTTTTTCAAAAAAGGTATTTTGAACACTTGAGAGGAATGAAGTACTTCTTTCATGATTGACATTGTGTTCACCACCAAAATGCTTTCTGTTAGGGCAGCAATGATAGCTTGCACAGCTATGGCACAGATAATCACTGCCTACACATGTTTACAAATGAAAAGATATGCTGACAGAAATGTAGCTGTATTGTTTTAGATGTGACCATTAGCCTTCTCTCAAAATTATCTTATAGTCTTTGGAATATGTGATATTTCATTTTCATATATTTTTTTTATGTCTGATCCCTATATTAGGATATAGAGAAGGTCATATAGAACTGAATTCCTTAATGATCACTTATTACTCAGTATTCTGGTTGATTTTTTTTAAATTTTCTGTGTTTCACTTGTTATAGGTGGCATTTTTACCCATTGAATATTTCCTATCTCTAAATTATTCATCAAAGGCCCATAGGACATCTGTTTAATTCAAGGTTTCTTCTATAAAGCTTCTTGCATATTTCTCCCCAATTTCCATTCCCAGATGAGATTTCCATAATTTTAAGCATGGACTACTTCAATAATAGCAGATGCATTCACCAGTCAGCATGCACTGCATATATACATAGAGCTAGGCACTTTTCTGGATATATAGATAAGTAGATGTCATTCCTAGGCTTCAGAGAGCTTACAGATTAGTAGATGAGATAAGCAAATAAATGCACCCATAATACATGCCTCATACACATGCATACATAGATACACACATGCATAAATATGCACATGCATAAAAACACAGCGGCATACACTAACATGCACATATATACACCACACACTAAAACACTTGTAATTCACAAATACAAAACACAATTCACTCATACATGAATACATCCATAAACATCCATACATATATAAGCGCACATACACATGAGCATATACACACAATACACACAAAGACACACACATGCATGAACACATAGGTGCAGGGTGATCATGTCTTTTCACAGCACCAGAACAGAGGTGCAGCTCTTGGGGGTGCAGAGAAGGTGATACTCATACCATGTGTGAGCCTTGTTTCCTCAAAGCCTTCTCCACCTGCATATGCTCCCATTCTATTCATCTTGTGCATTTTTTCAAGAAGCACTGTGGCCACTCCATGACTTGCTGTTTTATGTTTAAGCTTACTGTTAGTTACTAACAGTTTCAGCTGCTATTATTATTTATGGACCTGGCCCTAGCTCCCTTCCGAGATTTAGCCTTCACCATTCCTCACACAAACACCAGATCCAGAACAATTTACCCACATGGAGCCCACATAAGCTGTGTATTCTGGCCTTTGTATCTGAGCAATGCCTGTCCCCTGCTCTGACTTCCTAATTTTATCTGCATTCAAGTCCCACATGTAGCTTCACCCTCTCAATGAAATCAGTTTGAATGGGGGTATGGTGGGTTATGTAGTTTGGGAACATAGCTCTTCTTGTCTATTATCCTTTAAGACTTCCATACATCTCTTGTAAGCTGGTTAGTTTCTAAACATGTTACTTATTTTACATGTGAAATTGGACTTTAGGATTACAAAAGAGAAGAGCAACCAGAAGCATATAAAAATGTGGTCTGAAAATATAGACAGCCTAGACAGTGTGGCTCAGTGGTTGACATTTGACCAGTTCAATTCCTGGTCAGGGCACATGCCCAGGTTGGGGGTCTCAATCTTCAGTAGGGGTCTTGCAGAAGGCAGCTGATCAATGATTCACTCTCATCATTGATGTTTCTATCTCTCTATCCCTCCCACTTTCTCTCTCTAAAAAAATCAATGAAAATATATGGACAAATAGCATATTTTGTCTGTTTACAAGTGAACATTTTTAAGAGTTTTCCTTTAGATTCTCCAGGAGTGCTGCCTAGTAGAACTCTATGTGACTATATAAATAATCCCAGCACCACCCAATATGGTAGCTGATAGTTACAAACATCGTTGGTGCCATTGAAATGTGGTAAGTGTGATTGAGAAGCTCAATTTTAAATTTTGTTTCATTTTAATAAATTTAAATTTAATTATACATGGCCACATGCAGTTTATATAGCTCAGGGGCAATGGCTTGCCATGCACTCGCTATATAGGGAAGAATAAACCCAACCAGTTGTAATAAAAAGCTGAGATGTCAACCACTCATTCAATGAAAAGAAGCACATTTTCATTGTTACTCTATTGTGGGAAGGATGAGTAACGTTAAGGGTATCACATAAATGCAAATGCACATGTTGCTCTCAAAGAATTTAAAGTCTAGCTGAAGATAGAAGGTACAGGCAGCCATAACAGGGAAGTGCTTATAAGTATAGAATTTGGAATGGAATAATGAGGGAAGAATTCACAGAGTACTTGGTGTCAAGTTCATTCCTTCATTTATAATCCCAGGGTTTCTGTGTCTTTGCTAGTTACTGGGCACATAGCTAGTGACTGGGCTAAGTTATACAGATGCAAGATTACATATGTTGTGCATAGATAACATGATAACAGGAGCACAGCTTACTTAATTACTAACACAATTTCCAAGTATACATGGGATGTCATGACCTTAGAAAAGGGATGAGTGCATATCACAGGCCATTTCACTAGCACCATGTTTTACCCATCCTCTATTTAACAGGCCAGCTCTTCTATACTCCTCTTGAAGCTTTGTAATGGCCTAGACTGGGAGACAGGAATCTGAAAATTACTCAGCTTTTTTTGGAAGGGACAGAGGCTCTTGGAAAGGCCATAAATGAACTACAGGTCTGGTGGAGAATGACAGCTTTAGTGGGCAAGGAGATTCCAAATCTGATGCCCTAGCACACAAGTACACAATAGGAGAAACACGTGGGCTTCCACACTGGTAGATGGGCCACTAGATAGTCCCACATCCACGTTCCCTTTCTGTTCTGGAGTTTCAAAGAAGTTTTTACATTTCTGCAGAAGATTGATTGGTCCTTGAACAGCAGGCTTCATGTTGAAGGCATCTGAATGCCTAAATGAAGCAGAGGCTTAAGCAAGAACAGATATGGCAGGAATAGAGTTATGGGGTTTGTAAAGGCTTATGGTAGTTAATGGCCTAGGAGAGACCTCTCATCCTCCAGGTCTGTTTCATGATCATGTGCACACGAGCTCCTGCGGACCACTCCCTGCAGTGCTCCCCACCCAACACTCTGCATTATTTCACTTTTGGTTTTGTAAGAATTTGTGATTATTCTTTTATTTTCACCCCCATGGACTGTACTTTCCATGAGCAGATATTACTTCTGCCATGCCCACTGCTATATCTTCAACCTTATGTACAAAGCTGAATAAATATTTGTCAAACTGTGTTTACAAAGAAAAAGTGTTGTTGAGCTATTTAACAAAACCCCTGGGACTCTTTTTGCATGTGTCCATAAAATCCCAAGTGATTGGGTTAATGAGAAGACCTAGTGAAAGTTCTGGACTCTACTGGGAATCAGAGGCCTTCTACAGCTCCTCCCCACAAAACAAACAGAAAAACACCACAAAAAAATTGAAAAATTTCTATTTGATATCCTTGTATCCTATAGCAAGTAACTATATACTATATAAGAATCAAATTTTCACCTCTGAATGTGAGTTAGAAGGAAAAATTATTAGCTTGCTTACCCAAGTCATGCAATAACTTTTTCCTAAAAAGTTGTTTTCAGAATGCCTGGAACTATTACTTATATGTAATAGTTGCATGAATAGTTGCTAGAGGCCCGATACATGAAATTCATGCAAGAGTAGGCCGTCCATCTCCTGGCTGTGGTCACTGGCTTCCCTCTGGCATCTGGGACCCGGGTTTCCCTTGAGCCCCGGCTTCATCTGGAAGGATGTCCAGAAGGACATCCGGTCTAATTAACATATTACTCTTTTATTATTATAGATTTCCAAGAAATTCAAGGGAAACACATACCAACACACACACACAGTACATAGAAATTACTCAGTTTTTTTTTATTAAACTCCTATCATGATACAAGCCATAAAAATCCTCATACTCATGTAATTTATATTTACTGTGGGAGAAAGTAAATAAAAATAAAATGGATAGTATTTGAAGCAATTATAAACGTTATAGAGAAAAATGAAAATTTTAAAATGTGTTTTTAACTTAATTTATTATTCATATTTGTTAAATTTATTGGGGTGATACTGGTTACTAGGATCATACAGGTTTCAAGTGTACATTTCTATAGTACAAGTTCTGTATATTGCACTGTGAGGCCACCATCCAAAGTCAAATCATCTTCCTTCACCATATGTTGGTCCCTGTATGATCAAGGGGAGTCTTCACTGAGAAAGCTGGATTTTTGTGGAGTTTTGAGGTGGTGAGGAAGGAAGTGATACAAATATCTAGTAAAAGGGTTTTCCAGCAGAGGAAATGGCAGTGCAACATCCTCATGGCAGAAAGAGGGGTGTCTGGATTATTGTAGGAACAGGAACAAATTGCCCAGGAGGAACAAAGCAGGCGATGACTTGAGGCGAGAGAGTCATCTGAGGTCTCTGGGGCCACCCTTAGAGCAAGTCCTACTCACTTCTGGACACTTTGGAGAGCCAAGTCCTTCACAATACAAATTTCCCAGATGTTTAGAAAGTTAATATGTTTTTGCAAAGGTAGTTTTCTAATTTGAGACTTATTTAACAACAAATTAGAAAAACAACATGCATCTTTTGGTTATTATATACCTCATGGTGTAATAAGATTACAGTGTGACAGCACCCTGCCATCATGACAACAACAGAATCACAGTGGTGGCCAAAAGACTAGAAAGAGCTTTGTTTTAATTTAGGTCACATTTTACTACAATAGGAGTTTTAAGTTTACATTCAACTTTGAGTATTTGAGTTTTGAGGAATTCAGAACTATGGAAAGGGGATGGGGTCCTGCCCTGCAGCTGTGGCCTCAGTGAGGTGGGTGTAAGGACAGTGTTGAGCAGAGGGAGCCAAGAGCTGATGAGTTTGAACACCTCTTGGTACCTGTGTTGAAAGGATGGATAAAACCATCTTGGATGGGTTTACTCTGCACACCCAGTTCCTAACCCTAACCTTAACTGTAACTGTAACCATAACCCTAACCCAACCTATTCCACGCAGCAGGATAAGTGTTCTATATTCTTGTGTAACTGAGAAAGAACCACAGCATGAGGTTTTGTTTAATATACTGTGTCCCCCTCCTTAAATGTTTTCACTTCATACATTTATTAGGCCCTTTTCCTAAGGTCTTTCTTATGTAGGGTTTTTGCAGAGTAAACCTATATACTCTATGGGTAAAAATCTTTCTTTTCTTTAATTTTCATGTTTCCCTGATATCTTCTGAAAATTCCTTTTATCGTTTATATTACACCGTAGCACGTTGGTATTATATTGTCTGTGGACTGTTAAATAAATATCCATTTAGAGCACAGAAAACAGTTGTCTCAATGAATATCTGATTGCAACAGCTAATTAAAGAGTGATTTCCAAACCTGTCAGACTGACTGTCAACTCCACAAACTTCTCCATGCTGGTTTCATTTAACACTTTTTTTTTCTTTTTTGTTTGAGATAAAGCTGCTTCATGTCTTCTGAGTCCTCACTAGAAATTAAATGGCCATAGCATGTTTTGTTTCCCTTTCAGTTGTAGAGTTGATCATTTTAACATTTTTTCTAAAATGCAATATGAGAGACCAAGTCCCACTTCTTCCCTAGTGAAGTAAATGCATGAATTGGTTGTGTTAAGGGCCACACAGGGTCACAGTGCACGTGAGAAGAAGGGAGTTTTCTGCCTCACCTGATGTCTGGGCTGCATCCTGTCCTCGAGGCTCTCTGGTGGGGCTACGTATGAGTTTATTTGTGGTTTGAAATGATGCAGCTGCCTCTTTTTAATTTTAATGATTAAATAAGTTTCTGTGTAAATTCACTGTTACACAGGAGGAGGCATTCCAGAAGAAAGGCGGAGGCCACCTTTGTCTAGTCTTGACTGGCAAGCTGACAGTACACTGTTGTCTCTCAGTGGTCTGGCCCCTAGCGGGAGCATCTGTTTGCCCTAAGCATGGCTCTGCTTCCCCTGAAGACATGTGAGTGACATGGAGCAAACTCCTGCATCTCCATGTCTCTGTGCTCCTTCCCAGCTTCATGTATCACAGACTGAAGACACATGGCATAGGTCAGTGGATGGCAAACTAATTAGTCAACAGAGCCAAATATCAACAGTACAACAATTGAAATTTCTTTTGAGAGCCAAATTTTTTAAACTTAAACTATGTCAGTAGGTACATTGTTATTAACTTTATTAGGGTACTCCTAAGCTGGCCTTTGCTAAAAACGTCCTCAGTCTGATTGAGGTACATTCGCTGAGGTCGACCCCTTCCAACTCTCCCATCCACACTCATCTTGTATACTTGTTTCGTCTATCTCCTTTCATTCATCCTCTCTATATGTCCAAACCATCTCAACATACCTTTCTCAATCCTCGACACTACATCTTCTTTCACTCCACAACGTTCCCTAAAATTAACTTAATAAACTTTACTTGAAGTTTAAGTCAACTTTGCACTGTACGTGGTATTTTGTGGAAGAGCCACACTCAAGGGGCCAAAGAGCTGCATGTGGTTCACTAGCCGCGGTTTGCCGACCACTGGCATAGGTGGTGCAGTTCTCCTCTCTCTCCTTGAGGATATGAGATCCAAGAGAGAAACATCTTGTTTGTGTTGATTTTCTGAGTCCAGGACAGTGTACAGTGTCAGCTACACTTTAAGTGCATAAGTACCTACTTGTCAAATTCATCAACACTCAACAATATTTCTGAGATCGCTGTAACTTCTCTAAAATGCCAATACCTAACTTCAGTCTGGGATTATTATAACTTGGAAATTAATACTAGGCCTATTCAACTCCATCCATCTCCCAGAGCCCTAACAATGGTGCTGAACAGTGGAGTTAGAGAATTCCTCCTTCTCTGAGGAATCCTGCTCATAGCCAGGGTTTCAACAAGTCATAATTATTTTGTTTTTATCTTTTCCCATTTCTAATCACGAAACTTTGCCTGGAATAATCACTATTTCAACGATAGTGGCAGCTTATTATGTATATGATACATAGCAACATTACTTCTTGGAAATATAAATATTAAAAAATAGAACAGGGGGTCCCAAATCATCATACATCTCAAAATGTCTGAATCACTTTTTAGAAACTATAATATTTAGCTATTTTGAAATTATGTTTAACTAAGATAATTTTAATGCCCTATCAGCTTGTTTTTCTGTAATTAACAAATAAACAACGGTTTTCACTAGTAGAATGAAAACAAATGACTAAATACCATTTATTTTGCATGTCCAGTGTTGTCATAAATCCCAGACAAGCACCGTTAATTAGAATGTGTGCTGGATTAGGACATATGAATTCTCCTCTTAGACTCTGTGTCAGCTAAACAAGCTTATCTGGGATAAGCTTACCCTTTCTTGATCTCCATTTTTCCATATACATGTTTTAGAACTTAAATAGTAATGTGTATAGAGCCTCTTTCAGCTAGAATATTTTATGTTTGTCCCACCTATCTTTTTAAGGCCCAACATCTGAGCAATTAAAATACAAGCCACTTGGACCTTTTCCTCAATGCTAAGCATTGACATTGTATTAAGGTATGTGAGGGAGTTTTGAGGGAGAACAAAACCGTAAAACATGGTTCATGTCCTGTAGCAATTGTTTTTTAGAAAAAAGACTAAAATAAAGTAAATGACAGAGCCTGGACAGTCTAGCATTGAATGTAACATGAGTGGTGGAGATAAGAAGTGCTCCAGGAGGCAAGGCCTGGGCAAGATGCCATTATGTCCAGAAAGATCAGGGACCGTCTGGGGTCAGGGGTGCTTGAACTGGGCCACCCAATGTATCCAGGAAGCTGGTGGCCCTTCTGCAAATGTTAATTATATGTTGCAATAATAAACAGAACGTGACAGGCCAAGTAAACAGAAACAACTCTGAGTCTTTATCCTGGAGAGAATTTAGCAGGAAATGAGTTAAGCAGTTGATGGAACAGGGAGACAGGCAGACATGAATGTGGAGGTAACTGTACCTCAAGGAGTCAGAGAGTGGCTTCCACACTGAGGTTGAGGACAGAGGGAGATGGGGCAGCACAGAGCCCAAAACCAGCTTCCCTGCAGAAGCGGGGGCCTTGCCCTCGTGTCCCCCATCTCTCACCTGCACCTCCCTTTTCTGAAAGTCAACTGTCATTGTCACAGAGCCTGAAGGAGAAGGGCCCTAATAGATATGACATGAAGCAGGTGGAGGGCAACCAGCTGATGTCTATGGAACACCTAGATGGGATGGGTGTCCAGTTTTAGACAAACTACTAGAGTCTTTCTTGTCCCATGTCCTGTGTCATAAATTTTAATTATTTGTTTTATTGATTTCAGAGAGGAAAGAAGGGGGAGAGAGAGACAGAAACATCAATGATGATAGAGAATCATTGATTCGAAACGTGACCTCCTGATTCATAGGATGATGCTCAACCACTGAGCCACGCCAGCTGGGCATTAAAGTTCAGAAAATGGAGGCATAGAAAGACTGAGTAAGTTTAATATGTTTTCAAAACTACCTAATGGAAGAAGGGAACTGTGACCTTTGTCTGATTCTGAGTCCTTGCTTTTCCCACTGTAGGTATGAAAGGCACGCAAGAGCAGGCCGCAGTCCACATCAGTGATTATTGGCAAACTTTCCTGGATGGATCACAATATTTGGCAGTATGTGGTAAGCCTAGAATAAAGGGGCATTTATAAAGAACTTTGGTCTTAAATATGATCCAAACTGGCTGTTCTAGTGGCTCCTAAAAACATTGTAGATGTTTCAGTCACACTTTCTGGAGCCAGATGTCTGCAGGTATATGCAGAAACCTTGGAGAGAATTCCAGAGGGCTGGGTACATTTACAAGTTCTGATGGAATATTCCTGAGAGGAAAAAAAAAATCAATGATGAAATCAGGGTTTGTGAAAATGATTTCTCATGTGGTTGACATGCAACCATCTTATAGTAACTTCTATAAATTGTTCAAAATGGTATTGCCAAATTTGATTGCAATTAAAAGGATCAACACTTTTTATAGAATAGTCCCTTTTTTCAGATGCTGCAGTTCAGCGTTCACTATTTTTGAAGCAATGCTTAGCTTATCACTTGATTGGTGTTGCAAGTTACACAGGTGTCCTCATTCTGCATTCTACCCTTGAGGTAAGAGTGGTTTCCACAGTACATATTGAAGGACATGCTATTACTCAGAGGACTCTTGAAACATACTAGAAATTTCCATAAGTTCTATGTTGGAACTTAGTGCATCAAGTATAAGATATATTTTAAGATAGTGTGATAGGTTTTTGTTCCAGCCAGGCCTCATGATGTCAGTTCCCAGCCTGGATTCAGAGCTCCAGGGTCTGGCCTGTGAGGGGAGATGGGAGAAGGGAGACTTCAGTTATCTCCCCAAGGCGCAGTGAGTGCTGCTGACACAAACAGATCACTGTTAATATCTAAAATTGCTATAGACATATAGATCACAGTTTATCCTTAAAGCTGGTTTCAACTCAGAACTGTAATTAAGGAACATGAGACAAGAACACTTCATTGATATGGACAAAAAAGACTAAGAATAAAAGACACAGAATGAAATGCCCAGGTATAAGATAGTGGCTTCCATCCGGGGTCCCTGGAGCAGCTGAGCACAAACATGCCTTTGCACACATACTTCAAGTTAGATCCCATATGTTAGGATGGTTTTTTTTTTTTTTGTACATTTCTCTTCCACTGCTTTTTAGAACCAATAATTAGCATTTCAAAGACTGAGTTTAGATATTCACCAGATGGAAGTGATTTGTGTATATTATGTTTAGTATTGCATTTATAAACATTTTTTTAGCTTCTAAAAAATGTCACTTTAAAAAGGAGATCATGACACAAATCAACTCATTCAAAAACACATTTTTCACTAGGAATTTATTTATCCCTGTTCCTCATCAATATACAAGGGGAAAATTATCAGAGGCTGAGTAGCCAAAAAATGATGATGTTTACTGATTGAATAACATGATACTTTCTGGTTTAAAAAGAGCTTCCAAGTGCAAATAAGGTATACATATCTTCAAATTTTTTTTTAAAATGTCTAATTGGAATCCCTTGATAAACTGATTCCCCACCCCTACTGATTATTTTCCAGAAAAGATGAAACGATAGAAAAAGAACCCCATTAAATATGGGTATTTAAAATTATTAAATGTCAAGGATTGTGTCACACTCAATTAGTGGAGAACTTGATACTTTAATATATGCGCCAATGTAAAGTGACTATACAATGACTCTCCAGGTGACATATGATCATCCAGTCCTCAAACGTATATTAAATCGTTTTTTCATGGGAATCAGAATGTTTAGCAATATTTTCGTCAAGGGCACATGCATTTTCCTTGGAGCATGGAGACCTCTAGATTCTAATCTTAGCTTTGCAACAAGGCCATCATAAACTCAGGAGATAGCCCTGAAATATCTGTGGCACAGTATTTTCAACTACAAATGAAAAGTTTAGTGACATTTAAGTTTCCTTTTTATTTTAACCCTTACCATTTCCTTTTTTTTTTTTTTTTAAATCAACACCTCCCTCCTTCAGGGAAATGTTCATTTCTTTGCTTTGGCTGCATAATTTCCATGGGAGATTTTAGCATTTAGGAAACCCATTCCACCTAGTTTTCTTTGAAGTTGATTTCTTTTAAACTGGAGGTGGGAAAATACTCCTTTATGCTCCTGAGGTCTCAAGATTAGGAGCCAAGGGTTTTCAGTGCCAGCTACCTTCTCATCTAAAGACTGGGCTCAGAGAAAAAAGCTCATCATAGGAAGAAGCAGGGGCAAAGCACAGAGTCCTAGGTTCTGGATTCCAGGCCCACCTAAGGGAAACACCTCCTGGTCTTTCCACAGCTCATTGTGGAAAACTCACTGCAGTCTACTCAAGTTTAATAAAAGTCATATAGAGATTTCTAGGTAAATCTCAGTTGATCTGAAAAGTATATTAACCAAAGGACTTGGTTTCACAAACATTAAAAAAAAATAACAACACTAGATTAGCACAGTGTCTGATACATCAGGACCTACATAAATATTTAACTAGCGGCCCGGTGCACAAAATTCATGCAGGGGGGGAAGGGGGTGGATGTTCCTCAGCCCAGCCTGCACCCTCTTCAATCAGGGATCCTTCTCACAATCCAGGACCACTGGCTCCTAACCGCTAGCCTGCCTGCCTGCTGGATTGCCCCTAACCACTTCTGCCTTCCAGCCTGATTGCTCCCTAACAGCGCCCCTCCTGGCCTGATTGATGCCTAACTGCTCCCCTTCTGGCCTAATCACCCCCAACTGCCCTGCCTTGCCAGCCTGATTGCCCACACTGCCCTCCCCTGCCAGCCTGCTCACCCACAACTATCCTTCCCTGCTACAACCCTCCTCCTCTGCTGGGACTCACCTCCTTCATGTGAGGTGGGGGAGATTCCTGGACCGGCCTGCTTCATGCCGCATGGAGCTGCAGGATTCCCAGGTCTCACTGTGTGGAGCGGTCTCTAGGCTCCCCTCTGCTGTGCACGCAGCTATCTTGTGACGGCCATCTTGTGATGGCCATCTTGTGACGACATGAGGGCGTGATGCCACCTAGACTATTATTACTATAGATTGGCCGAATGATCTATAATAATACAAGCATAATATGCTAATTAGACCAGATAGTCAAATGATCTTCTGGATGTCATTTCAGATGTCCTTCCCAATGAAGCTGCAGCAGTGGGGGCCAAGGCAGAGGTGGTTAGGGGAGATCAGGCAGGCAGGCGAGCAGTTAGGGGTACCAGGCAGGCAGGCAGAGTATTTAGGGGCAATCAGACAGGCAGGCAGAGTGGTTAGGGGCATCAGGCAGGTAGGCTAGTGGTTAGGGGTGATCAGGCAGGCAGGCAGGCGAGTGGGTAGGAGCCAGCAGTCCCAGATTGTGAGAGGGATGTCCGACTGCTGGTTTAGGCCCAATCCTGCAAGCAGTCGGACATCCCCTGAGGGGTCCTGGATTGTGAGAGAGTGTAGGCTGGGCAGAGGGATGCCCCTCCTCCCCATGCATGAATTTTGTGCACTGGGCCTCTAGTTCTAAATAATGTATATGTTGCTGGATATGATGTATTTATTGGTAGAATTACACCTAAAATTAAGTATCCTTGGCTGTCAACCACAATGACTAGGACAGGTTTGTGGTGGACATAAAGCCATGCTTACACACTGAGACATTTTCAGGGTTAGGAGTATTGGGGAATGGTGTCCTTAGTTTAGATTGTAACATTACCATGGTGGCAAGCAGACAGAATGCCAACTTGGAGGTGCCATTCTCAGAGGTGATCATCAGAATGGCAGGTAGTGAGGGGGCAGACACTTTGTGAATACCGGTGAAAGATTTCCGTAGGAATTAGGGGCCTGGGAAATTCAATTAAACTTCTATATGTATAAATGCATATGTAAACTATGGTATAAATAATAAATAAATAGTTACAGATACAGTACATATAAAGAAAACACAACATGTACATGTATTTGTATAGTTGATCTGAGATACATTTTTCAAATTTAGGGCATAATACCTGGAATTAAATGATGATAGTAATAATGGTGGTAATAGCAGCAATAATAATAGCTAGTATTTATGGATGGTTTTGGTGTAATTTAGCATAATGCATTTCTATATCTATCTATTTATCTATTTTCATCATCATTATCTATCTATCTCTCTATCATCTATCATTTTCAAAGTAAGCAGGCAGGTGCTATTGATATCCTGATTCGTGCATGGAATTTGAGGCCCAGAGAAGTACATGCATTCTCCAGGTTTCTAGAATAGTAGGGCTGGAGTCTCATTTGAATCCAGTCAATTTAACTGTGCAGCCTGATGTTTTATGTGAATGGAAAAGAAAGCAAAATTCTCAAGTTAGTGAATTCTTTATATGGACTATCAAAGCATATGTACTCATATTGTTAATAATAACTACAATTATAAAATGACAAAGTATACTAAATCTTGATGGGTTAAAGCACTTAAACAAATGATGAAATACACCTAGTCATCAGTCTCCTTGGGTCCCCAGGACCTTCAATAACGGGCAGTCACAGTGAGCAGAAAGTGAAACACAGCATCTCCACAGGCCAGAGACCATGTGGAAACAAACCCTAGGAGTGCACTCACTGACAAAATGGGAGTTTTGCTGAAAGAAAGGGGAAGAGCATTAAGCTTATCATTTCAAAATATAAATATGAATTTCATACCAGGACAGCTAAAATGGGGTTTCTTTCTCTGTGTGCACATGCACACACAAATATACACACAGCGTGTATGTATATTCCTGAGATTATTTAAATCTTTCTTTCACAGATCTAATTTGAATAAACACGCAGACCACATCCCATTAAAATAATCTGTCACAGCTTTCACTCCTCTAAACTGCTTTTGAAAACACAAACTTGACAATTTATACAAAGCTTCTTAAAATGACTTTTAAGACTTTTTATAAGTGAATGAACTAAATATGCTGGAGATTTCTAAATCGCACTTCAAAAGGAAGCACGAAAGTCTGTAAACAGTAAAAAAATAAAACCCTATATCACATTTCATGCATTGACTAACCGTTTGTGGGGGTCTGAATATTTTAATCCATAGAAGAATTCATAAACCTTTGTAGAAATGAAAAGTATCTTAACCCTATAGTGAATGACCTTTATGATTCATTTTGGGGGTAATTTCTTTTCTGGTAAGTGCATTGTGGATTATAAGTATAAAAAATGAGTGGGAAATTTTGTGTTATTCATTTTGAAGGCTCTTTTTATTAAGAGAAGAAATGAAATTCAATGAAAATCATTTTGCGATAATTATAATGAAATATGAGGTGCTCAGTATATTCTATTGCAGACGATATAGAGGAAATGACTCTATCTGCTCAAAGCCTGAGTTAATGCATTGGATCCACAAAGCTTGGTCTGGCTCATTTCTGCACACACTCATCACAGTGACAGTGGGTGAAGTTGCTTCCAAGGGGATTTTGGTTTGAAAGATCAGGAAGATTATGGACAATCTTGTTTGATTCCCAGGCACTTAACCATTTATGAGTCATTACTGGGCAGTGTCAGTTAGCAGGGGCAGTGTGATCTGTGGGGTAATCTGAGCAAACCACCTTGGTGGCCACAGGGAGCAGGCAGAAGTCATGACTTTGAATCAGACATCAGGCTGAGTTAGGGCCAGAGCGACCCATAGTTTCCAGGGAAGAAACAAGTAAGATGGAATCACAAGTGGCGATATTCAAACAATCCTCACATTGCTTAGTTCCAAATTATGGCCTATCAGTTTTTTTCTGACATTCCTAGTGCAATTGGTGAATAGATGAGAACAGCTGTGCCTTAACAAAGATTTTTAAAAACACACTTTGTGATGTTCTTGTGACCACATTGTGTCGAAGATCAGGAGCTGCCTCGTGTGGGATCTGCAGGCCACAGCCTCCTGTATCCATCTGGCTGCTGACTGGTGCTTGGTGCCTGGGGGCCTTGGGATGCAACTTTCATTACACAGAGGTACTGTGAGGACAAGCTGGGGACTTTAAAATACATACTTGGAATCCAGGTACTATTACTGCAGTTGAGAATCCAACTGATGGTTTTAATTGTGAATAATGGAATTGAGGCTCTTTTGTTAAGACACATTAAAACCTAGAATGTTTTTAAAGCCAAAATAACTTTCAGAGAATTTGGAGGGCTCCAGGTCTCATAAAAGTGCATTTTTAAATTAGATTACAATTACAATTTTTCAGTTGGAACACACTTCAATAGTTAAAAATCCAAATTGAATATTAATATATAAGAAAATGTAAATACCAGAACTCAAGACCAGAAGCCTCACTAATGATAATAGTTGGACATGACACCCAGCAATGCTGAGTGCAATCCTGGATGTTTTGAGGTCTATCATTGAAACTCATTCACTAGATTGTCAGTTGACTATTGATTAGATGTGGGGTCTTTCTCCTGGCCTCAACATTTTCTCATCTGTAGTATGGGAATAATAATAATTCATTTTTTAAAATAGTAATTCATTGGTTTTTCATAGAGAGAGGAAGGGAGAAGAGAGAAACATCAATGTGAGAGCATAACATCAATCGGCTGCCTTCTGCACCAGGGATTGAACCCAGATCCCAGGCATGTGACCTGACTAGGAATCAAAGCAGCAACTTCTCAGTATACAGGACGATGCTCAACCAACTGAGCCACACTAACCAGGACAGAATAATAATAATTTCTATATCATAGGGTCGTGTTTCAGATTATATGAGTGCACACAAACCAGTTTGCAGAGTACCAGGCACATCCTGAGGGCTCATCAACCATTAGCTATTATTATAAAAAAATAATGGCAATGAGAATTCTGAATAATGTAACTGAAATACTAATACATACACACACTATATGAGTGTCTGATTCTATAATTAAATCAATTTAGCTTTACATATGTTATGATATTTATAGTGATACTATCTGGAGATATCAAATCAGCCTGTGTATGTAGGTTATCACTGAATTCCACTAAACATAGAATGCGAAACTTGGAACTCGTGGAGTCCTAAGGGCAAGGTAATAGAACTCCATGGTAAAAAAATTTTAAGGCAGTTTATAAATCAGGAGAAACACTAAACTAGAAGCTCCATGTTAGCTTGCAGGAACAAATCACCAATATAAATTCTCAGAAGGGTAGTTTGGGTTCTGTGGGAATGTCTCAAAAAATGTCCCATTGTTTTACGGGTTGAAAAGTCTTTGAGTGTCACCTCACCTCTCTGATACACTTTAATGAAGATGAAAAGATTGGAAATATCTGGGATGGAAAGACTGTTAGATTTATAACCAGGGAGGTGCAAGTCCTTCAGTTTGACTAGGACTAAGATGATTTAAAGTACATACATGTTAGACTTCTGTTTGATTTTGAAAACCTAAAATTAAAACCCAAATTACCACTTTTGTCTGTGTACAAATAATTTGTAAAATTATTAGATAGATCCTTTTTGGATTTGTTTACTATTTAACACATGAAGAAAACTCCCAAGCACATGGTTTTACTAATAAACTTCTAATATAACCAATATCTGGTCAAGATTTTAGAGGTAATTAAACAAATGTGTCATGAAATTATCTTTGCTTTAAAGCAATCAGTACTCAAAAACATCTTTTTCTTATTTACATGTGAAGTCAGTTTTGCACGGTTCAAAATGCAGTTACCAGAAATAGAATTAAGAAAAACCAGGGAGATACAGTCAAAAAGTCTCAGTATGAATCTAAGTCAAATTTTGATGGGATTATCTACCACAATATTAAAATGACTTCTCCATCCTTTAAAATCCATGTGAAATGAAGAAAATAATATTTTAACAAAAATGGCATCAACATTGCATAACTTGAAATGTGTTTTAATATCGTCATTGTGAACACATTCCACTACACTGCTAGCTGAACTCTTCCAGCCTGTTTTTCTATATTAACTAATTAAAACAGTTGAAGCATCAGGACTTGATCAAGATAGGAAGTGATTAAGATTTGCCCCATCTTGCACTTTAACTGTAAAACAGGATTTCATGCATCTCAAATCCTATTAGTTTATTTGGTAAGAGTGACCTTCCCAATGCTCTTTCAAATACAGGATGTTGGACTGTGTTTATCATTAGCATAGAGCGCTATGCCAAACACGACTTTTAAACCTATTTTCTGATTCAAATTTAGTAGATCTAATAAAAATAAATACCTTAGGCTTTGCAGCTGCATCCATTTGTACATGCAAATTCAGTAATTGCTTATATAAATTGAGTAAACTGTACATGAAAACAAGCTGTTAAATGTTCAATTAATCAGTTTGCAAAAGTCTTCATGTTCTTTCTACCAGCAAACCTCCACAGATCACTCATAGGAGCTGAAAGCAATCTCATACATCACCTGACATGCAACAAGGTTTCTTTGTTTCCTGTTACTAGGCTCTCGTCTGTCGATCGATCCATCCATCCATCCATCCATCCATCCATCCATCCATCCAACACTATTTTTAAGACACTGTGAGGCTGAGAGATGCTACCTCATTTATGTTCAGTTTGTAGCACAAAGTAAACCACAGTGATTTAAAAACAAGTTGCTGATCCTCTAATTTTGTTTCTATGATCTTCTCTATTTCTTGTGGCCCTCACAGGTAGGCAGAATGATGCCACAGAAATAAAACAGCGTTGGGATTCCGTTTTCACTCTCAAGGATTAGAATTTGTGAAAGATAACTTTTTTATTTTTTGAAAATTTCCTCACGAAGGGGTTTAACCAGTCTTACTATGCTGCTGTCACTTCCAACACTCCGAGAGTCCTCATTACATGCTTGTTCTATCATCCTCTTCTTCATTCACTCTGTGATGGTCTGAGGAGTGGTGTTGCCCCGGCTGGTGTGTACAGGGCGCACATGGGAATAAACACATTAAAATGCTGATTGTAACCGGGTACGTCTGATATTGGGGATGCAGAGTTTGTACTCCTGATGAGTACCAGGCAAAGCTGATGTTTTCTGAGCCTGAACTGCACTTGCAGTGGCCAGGGTATGGCTTAGGCTGCACTTGGAGTGGCCACATTTGCCCATCTTGGCTTCTACTCCTAGATTGGCCTTGGAAAAAGAAATATAGTTTAGTTAGAGAGAGGAAGGCATTTGTAACAAAGGTAAACACATGGGATGGACAGTATCCCAGAGTCTGATGCATATGAAATGGGGATGCAGGAATAACAAAAAGTTGAAAGTGTCAGTGCTTCTTAATTTACTTTATGGGCGGGTCACATGGGCATAGGCTCAGAGGATTGGAATTTAGCTCATTGTCTTCATTATAGAAAATTACAGTAGCTACCATGAAATAATCTCTTACTGGCCCTTACCTACATCATTACAGCAATCCTTTCCATTGCCCATGTCTGACATAAGAAAACTGAGTCCTAGAGGTATTAAGTAATTTCCCCAATTTTGTACAACTTCTCAATGGCAGAGCTGCAATTCTGAGGCAATTCTGTGTAACTCCAGAACTTGGAGAAACTTTATGCTATTTAAAATTCTTCTCATTATCACTCAGCACCACCTTCTTCCATACCTTGATATAATTATTGGTTTGGTGGTAGAAGGCACATTATGCTGAGAAATGAAAGAACATTGATTGTATCAGCTGATATTATTTAAAATATCAACATTTGGCAGAATTCATCTTTCTTGAAATAATGACCTATTCAAGGATTTGGATTTTTACATTTCTCAGATTTAATGAAGATAGAGTTCAATGGATACAGTATTCTATGAAAGTTCCTGTTAATATATGAACGTGTAACAGGAAAAAAAATCCTGTCAAATGCTCACAATATGCATTTGGATATGTGATTTAAAAAATCTTTTCTAATGCAAAGAAATAATTCATTTATAAATTTGGGCCAACAAGTTCTGATAATTTTTTTTTAATCTACTTCCTTTGAGAGTGGAAGAAACCTTATTTTCTAAAAAGTCAAAGGTAAGATTTTCAAAATAAAATGGTATTCCCATTTTAGGCCATTTTCTTCCTCCCCTGCGTATGTAATCTTATTGAAGCAGATGAAAGGTTGGTCTCAGGAATTATTCTGGAAATACAGGGAGTCCTAATCATGTTGATTGTCTGGTCTGATATGACGATGTTTCAGGACCTGTGAACAAACACTAATGCTGTATTTCTGGAAGCATAATTTGGGAAAAGACTCATTTCTTTTTTCCTGTCTTTTTCAGACAATATCAGAAGTAGGTTTAGTTCTCAGATTAATACATTAATAGACAGAGTAGGATTTTTAAAAATTAGTGGGCAGAATGTTGAGTTGTCTTTTGATAAATTATTGAAAGAACTGGGAATGCTAGTGGGAAGCTGGAAAGCTGGTGTTCAGTTTCTTCCAAGTACCTGAGCAGCTAACCTATGGAAGAGGTTGGCGATTCATTCCATTGGACCTCTGTTGTCAACTAAAAACAATATGTGAAGTTCAAAGCAGGTAGTTTGGGCTCAGTGCTCATCTTCAGAACTGTCTGAGGATAAGAACACTGCCATAGGCATTGGTAAGTTCCAGGAATCGAGCACAGACAGATCTTGGGCCCCATAGATGTGGTGGTTGAATTTAGACATCAGAGGGGGAATTAGCCCAGGTCATCCTTAAGGCCTTCCCAATTTTCAGATGGGCACAGTGGTTTGAAGCTGTTTCCTGGCTGGCAGGCTCTGATAAGAATCAGATTGGTTTACACAGGGAAGCCCTCTGGCAAATCCCTGCACTGTCAGAGGTTTGTCTTCCTTTTCCTTTTGTGCCTTATGCTTTCTAGTTTCTTTCTGTCCCAGCAGCTAAGTTCCTAGATTCTGTCCTGGAGTTCACGTTATTCCAGTGAGTTCCAAGTATGTCATCAAACCTGCGTCAAAACACCAGCATAGCTCTCCTTAGGGCCCTGATAGACTAGGCAGAGGGCCTATATGAGAGATTGGAAAGGAGCCCCTATAAGATGTCTTCCCAGGTAAAACCTACCAAAGAATTTATGCAAGAAATAATAGCAATTCAACTCCAAGTCTTCCAGAAGAAATGGGAGAGGACACATTTGAATGCATTAGATAGGACGAGAGCCACTCTGAAGTAAGACCATATGAAAATATCACAAGAAAAAAATACTACAGAATAGTAATACACATGAACATGAACATAACAATCATTTACAACATTTTGGAAAACCAAATCCAGCAGTGTGAGAAAAATGTATGATGACCGACTGAAATTCACCCCAGGAATGTAAAGTCATGTCAACATTTGAAAATCAATCACTATAATTTACTTCAACAATAGATTAAACAGGAAAAAAATATATGATTTTAGACCAAATCCACTTCTGATAAAGAAAATCTATCAGTAAAATAGGAAGAGGAGACTTCTTCTAACCTGATAACAGAACTTTCTTAAATAATAAAAAAACATACTTAATAGTGAAAGAATCCACTCTAAGATTAGGGACAAGGCCAGGAAGGCCTCTCACTTCTGTTATTCATATTTGTACATACAACCAAAATAATAAGGAAAGATAAGTATTTTTAAAGGCTAGATATTGAAAAGGCAATCTAAGCTCTCTGTATTTAAGAATAAAATAATTTTCAAAGAGAATCCCAGAGACTAAAAGACACAACTAGAATACATGAGTTTAGTAAATTATCAAGAATAGGCTTGAAATTCAGAAACTAACTTTTAAGAAATAATTGCCAATAAAAACGGATATGAAAGTAAAATACATTAGCAATAGTCTCAAAACTATGATGCAGACAGGGAGAAAAACAAAATATATGTGTAAAATTCTTCTGCTGAAAACTATAGCATGTTGCTGAGAAAAATTAAACTCTAAATAAAATTTATAAAGAAGAAATATATGCCATGTTTGTAGATATAAAAACTCATAAAGTGGTCCATTCTCCCAAAACTAATTAATGTGTTCAATACAACCAAAATGGCAACAACTTATGTATTTGTGTTAAAATTCATATTTTTTCAAATGTACATGGGAAACAAATGACCTGTAAAAGCCAAAACAATTTTGAAAAAGACCACTACCTACAGTGCAACTGCTGGGCCTTATGATAGGATATGGTTAATTCTATAAGCAATTGCCAAATGGTTTTCAAAATGGGTTGATTTCAAGACTTTCTGTAAAGACAGAGTAATGGAGACAATGGATATTGGCATAATGACTGATGAATCAGTGGAACATAATAGAAAGATACTATTGTCTTTGATCTTTGACAATAGTGCCAAGGCAACTCAATGAAAAAGGGGAATTTTTTCAATGATCAGTGCTGGAACAATAGGGCATCCATATGTACAAAAATAAGTTAAAAACCTGAAAAATTAAACTTCCTTAAATGTAAAACTATTGCTTTTAAAGATACTATGAAGTAAATGAAAAAACAAGACATAGGCTGAGAGAAAATATTTGAACAACACATATCTAATAAAGGACTATTAACAAAAATATATAAAAATTTCCCAAACTCCATGGTAAAAAGACAAATAACCCAATATATAATGGAAAAAATATTTGAACACTTTATTAAGAATATAGATATTCAATAAGCACATTGGACAGATATTAGTAATTAAGGAAATGCAAAAACCACAGTGAGATGTCACTTCCCTTCTACTAGAATGACATAGACAGAAAACTGACAGCACCAATGTATCAGGATGAAGAGCAATGGGTACTATTATACGTTGTTGATGTGGAACAACCCATTTTGAAAAGTTTGGCAATTTCTTATAGAATTAACCATGTACATATCATAAGGTCCAGCAGTTGCACTGTAGGTGTTTTTACTCAAGTGAAATGAAAACATAAGGACACATGCCTGGGCATGAATGTTTACAACTGCTTTAGTCACAATCACCAAAATATACCTTTTGAATAGGTAAACAGATTATGGTCCATCCATGCAGTGGGATAAGACTCAGCATGAAACTTATGTTTCATACAACAGCACCAATGAATCCGAAAAACATGATATGAGTTAAGTAGACCAGGCTATGAGGGCTGCAGGTGTATGATAATAGTAACAGGTCATTCTGAAAAGGCCAAACCAACATAACTCAGAGTCCTTTTGCATAACGTAGTTTTCATGAGCTGGTATCTTTCATTAGATTGTTTTATTCACTTGTATAATCCCTGGGTACCTTAAAATTTTAAATGTCCACCTTCTTCTTCAACAACAATTTAACACCCACACTGATGACTTTTGCCCACCCTAACACTGAGCTGCATCCAATACACAGGAGAATCTTTGACAGTCAGTCGTACTTAAAGTCTAATGGATATTTAATATTCTCACAATGGCTTTCACCCTCCCAGTAGCCCTGAATTATTTATGAATAACGTCCTATCTCTCTAAGTAAAACACACTCTTCTAATGAATCAGAGCATGAGCAGTGGACCCAGGCCAGCCCAGGCGATAACTGCTGTGTACACAAAGCCACATGGGTATGGTTTCTCAAACTTGGGCAAAGTGAGAGAATGCTGCCCCCACCTCTGCCTTGCTCTATTAGAATTTACACATGCAGACACGTATTCCATGTTTGCAGAGTATCATTCTGTTCAACCATTTGAAAGACAATGATCAGAAGGCCGGTGGCCCCTTACCAGTGCAAGGCCAAGGGAGCAGCCTAGCAGTTGAACTTCCATGGTGCTGGTGAGGCCCTCTGGGTGCACGGATGGCTTCTTCATCTTTGGGAGCTTGTACTTCTTCCCTTAACTCTTCTCCTTGAAATATGTCAAGAAATTTATCTCAGGGGTGATATGGTCCTGAGAATTTTTCTTTAAACCCTGAAGAAGCAGGTTTGAATTTTTAGCACTTCACTTAAGGGATGACCGTTGGACTGCTTTTCAATAAAATCAAGCACAATAATGATTATCATATAGGGCTATTGTGAGATTTGAGAGAATATCTTTCAAGTTCCCAGCACAGTGGTTTACAAGTAGAAGATATTAAATAGTAGTAGCTACTGCTGTTTGTCATATTTGTGAATTATTTAAAATAATATTTGCTTAAGTGACATTTATCATAGCTTAACAAATGTAGCAGTAAGAAAAAAGGCAATGCGATTTTTTTTGATGGGAGAATCATACTAGACGATTCATTACTATTCTTTGTTTGAGGGAGGCCAGAAAGACAGTATAGACTTTATTCAGGTATTGTTTCTTTATCACTTCAATAATCTGAGAAATATTAATGACGTGGTAAGGTCTTAAGTGTGGACACTTATCTGTGTCTACAACGTGTCTCTTGGCCACATCCAAAGTTTCCTCATCTGCCAGGAGAGACTAGAAAGGGACTGGGTATCAGAAATGGGTGGGCAGCTCCTTTGCTCGGACTAATGTGGTTTCCATTTCTTTTCTAGCTGCCAGTGCTTTCTTCTAATGAAGATCATGTTATAACCGCTTGAAATATTAGAAAACACGAGTCTCTATCATTAAAAGCTAGTATTTCTTTAGATAATACTGAATTGAAAGAATGAAATGTGACCTATGTCTTTGTCCTCCAGGCCTATAATAAATTATCACAGAGGGGATGGCTTATCAATAATAATATTAACTTGTTTTTCAGAGTTCTGGAAACTGGAAGTGCAAGATCAAGGCACCAGCAGATTCAGAGTCTGGTTTGTAGACAGTCTCTTCTCACATGGAAAAAGGGTTGAGGTAGCTCTCTGGGGTCTCTTATGTAAGGGCACTAATCCCATCATGTGGGACACACCCTCATTACATCATCACCTCCCAAAGGTCTTGACTCCTAACAGGATCACACTGGGGGTTAAGTTTCAACATATGAATTGGGAGAAGACAGAGCATACAGACTATAGCAAACTTAATCCTGAGAATTTTCAAAAATTGAGAATAAAAAGGATGTGCAAAAAATCGTTCTACATATTTTTAAAAAAATAGTTTTTTGCTACTAATAAATGTCACAAAATCATTGGGGGACAAAAAAGTCAGTCCTACTTTTTTTTTTTTTCATCAGCAGGAGACAAATACCTCCTGCTTTCTTATTGCTTCTTGTGTGGCCAGGATGAAGAAAGCAAAGAGCACAATCACATTCCAGGTGAGTCTCATGACTTCTAAAGTCAGTAAAAATCTGGTGGAAAATTTGGTCTTTTAGATCTCCTGTCAAAATGATTGGCCCTGGCCTGTATAGCTCAGTTGGTTGAATATCTTCCCATGCACCGAGAGGTCATTGGTTCCAGTCCCAGTCAGGGCACATGCCAGAATTGCTGGCTCAATCCCAAGTAGGTGGTGTGCAGGAGGGAGCTGATCCATGTTCTCTCTCTCTCTCTCTCTCTCTCTCTCTCTCTCTCTCAAATCAATAAAAACATATTCTTAAAAAATGACACAGATTGTCAATAAGAAATTAGGAAAATGCCCAGGGCTTCTCTCTTTCACTTGGTGGATTTTTATGTAAGCAATAGTATCTGTATAGACATCTGAACATACCTACAACTAGCACATGGAGGATTTTCCATCCTCAGTCAAGCAATAAAGAGTTCAATAACTGGAGTGAAGTTTTTCCTGTTATAGTTTTGTTTGTCTGTCTGTTTTTCAAAAGGAGAAGATATTCAGTAATTTTTCAAAAGTTGTACAGAGTTTATTTCATGCTAATATATATCTTTATGAATGAGATATCAAGCCCAAGATTTTTGGAAAAGAAATAACAGGCACATTGATGAAATCCCAAACATAAAGCAACTTTAAGCATGTCGATTCATCCATTCATTTATTACAAACTCATGTGGGAGTTGAATAGTGGCTGCTATGTGAGGTTTTAGGTTAATAGGCGCCTCCTTGTAAGACATTGCATTTGTGTCTGAGAAATTATCCAGTTAAGTGGGATCATCAGAAATATAAATCAACATGTAGAGTGAGTGATGTTTTATGGAGAGGCATTTGCTATATGTATTGGAAATATGTGATTAGAAGCCTCGTTGGGGGAATTTGGGTAACTTTGTAACTTAGGTAATATCGGGATTGCATCTTGAAGAGTCAGCAGGATTTGACAAGTAGAAGATGGTTGAACTATGAAGAGGAAGCCGCTTGTGCCAGAATGAAACCGCTGACTTCTTCTGGGCCAAGGCCCTAATAAGACACACCAGGGTGTTGGCCATATTCTTTTCTCAGGACCAAGGACAGGGCCAATGGCACTGGGCCAGGGAACCACTCTGCATACCCTGGCCCCCCAGGAATAAATAAGAAGGCAGATCCAAGCTGAAAGCTGAAAAGCATTTTCATGTGACCTCCTTCTGAGATACAGGCTTGGCTTTGGTGTGGTATTTCCTCTGAGCATGTCTTAATTGCTTTCACATCTAAACATCCCACGCAGTATTGTCAGGGACTGCTATGGACAGCCAACTCCATTGTGCTAAACAAAACCAGTGATTTGGAAAAAATTATAGCTCTGGATGCCATCATTGGCACAGCAAGAACATCCTCCCTCCAATGATTAAAAAGGGAAAAAAAAATGGCCAGTGCACCACCCCAAGGAAGACCTCTTTGTCAGTGCAGAATGGGGTAATCCTTTGGAAAGGAAGTGGAATACAACACTGAGTAATTTTGGATGATTTAGCCTGGATGGTGGCATCTTAGAAGGTTGTAGCTCTTCCTTTTTGAAAGTTATTTTGAAGTAGAAATGACATGTTCTTTGCAGTGCTAACCATGTGTTAGTATTGTCTTCGATGGCAGCAAGCACCCAATGAAAAGCTGGTTAATCAAGAGGCAGATATAATGGGCACTGAGCTCCTCTTGCTAGGGACTCACATAAACAGGCGCCTGCAGATCTGAATTATCAAATCTTAAGTAGAATACTGTGTGCCACTTTGTTATTTTTTTGAAATGGTTGAAATTTTGCAAAGTTTTGGAAAGGAGGCATCTTAACTCAAAGGTGTTTCTAAATGACTCTTTTTAATATTCTATATTAAGGGGAAAGAAGCAGGAATAGCCTTTTCTCCCCCAGACACACTTAGTGTCATGAATTTACCTGATTATCAGATCTGTGAATGCTTCCTCATCAATACAAATCACATGGTTTTCTTTTCTCTGATTTTATTATAATGACTGCCTTGAGTTTTCACAAAGGCCCATTTTGGGGGGAGTTGGGCTAATGACATGTTCTACAGGCAGACTGAGGATTATTCCCATGATGGTGGCTTATTCCCCGGAGAACTTCCACGTGACCGTTTCAATACCCCTTCACAATGTAACGTTCTCTTCACTCACACACAGTAAGTAGCGCCACTGTTTGCACAATCTTTTTTTTCTACTGCCATCATACCCAAAGATTCACACATATCAGGGTTTGGTGACTCTGTACCAGACAACAATGACCACATTTAGGTAGGGAACATTACCCTGCTCATGTTATGGATAGTACACATTGGGGGCCACACCTGATTCTGGAACTCCTAATCTCTTTGTGAACCTGCCTTACTGATAGAAGTAGCCCTGGACTTCTTAGCAATAGCTAAATAGCAACACGAAATAGAACATACAAAGAATGCCACCTTGCACAGATTCCACAATGGCTGGCACATCAGTAATGAGTGTACCCACGCACAGCAGTGCTCACTGTTGGGTTAAACCACTTGGCCAGGTTCCCACAGAACCTGTTTCTCTAGTGTGCCATGTTTACAGAAATGCTGGCAGCCACAGTGTCTTTGAGAGAAAATGGATGCAACTGCAGCTAACATGTAAAATTTATCGGATTCATAAAATTGGCACCTGCAGACTCAGAACTCCAGGCCAGTCTGACATAAACGTTTTCAAAACAATAAAACTCACGAAGCACCGAAAACATTCTAGTGAGTTAAAGCCCTGGTTCCTGCAAGCTGCTCCAGGCCCTTGTCTGCTTATCACTTAGTCCTCCAGGGCACAGACCCAAGCAGGGGCCCAAACAGGTGGTCAAGGCAAAAGAAGGGCCACTGTTTGAGGTCTGGGCGACTAAAGAACCAGTGAGCCAAGAAGGTGCCAGCAGTGGAGAGCTGGGCTTTGGGTGTCTTCTTTCTTGAAGGTGAGTGAAGGGATTGAGGTGGTGCTCTCCATGCTCATGCAGACTTCAGAATTACATGCTAGACACGGAGGTTTGTGTCTTTCTCAGATTAACTTTTACCTCAAAATATTTGGTAGAAACAGAGTCTGCCCATTGCCTCTTCATCATATGTATCAATTCCATTAAGCTATCACATTAAAATTTGACCCAGTCTCCATTCCCAACATTCTTTTCTGGAGATGACCTCGCCCACTGACCCTCATGCGAAAGGAGTTCTGTCCCATCATTTTCTAGGTACCACACCCCATTCCCACTCCTGTATCAGCCTGGCCCTTTGGAATAATTTCATTATAATTCTCTGTTTCCAATGTGTTTATATAGGTATATGATGTTTATATGTTATACTAGAGGCCCGATACACGAAATTCATGCAACAGTAGGCCTTCCTTCCCCCGGCTGCCGGCACCAGCTTCCCTCTGGCACCCAGGACCTGGGCTTCCCTCGAAGCCCCAGCTTCGTCCAGAAGGTTGTCCGGAAGGATGTCTGGAAGGACATTCAGTCTAATTAGCATATTATGCTTTTATTATTATAAATATGTATATGAACATACAATATTCATATGTTGAACCCCCAGAAGTTATGCAAGTGCTGTTAAGGTAACTGTTTCTCTTAACTGAGTCTCATTGGGATCCTTATCCATATTGTTCCCTGTGATTGAGTATTTTCTTTTCAAAATGTGTGATGCAAAGAGCTTTCTGGTGGAACAGATATGGCAGGGCAGTAAGACTCTTTAGAATCATTCTCCCTAGAAAAGCTTGTCCTTAAATGTGGCACATTCAAACTGCACGTAACTATGAAAAAGCTAAATTGTTTTGGAAAAATCATTAGATTTGTTTATAAGTTGGGAAGTGTGTATAACTGCAAAATAAAAAAATGAAAAGGATAATACCATAAACAGCTGAATATCTGCCCCCAGAAATGACACTGTTAATATTATCTCATATTTACCTTATAGTTTCAATACAAGGTATAAAATGTCATAGATTAAGTTAGAATTTTCAGTATAATCATAGGACACCTGCAAAAACAAAGGAAATTTCCTTTAATTCATATGTAAACTATGGATTCTTTCTGCGTCTCACATCTACCTATCTGTCATTGATATATCATCTATCTATATTAATGGACTTTACACATATTTATTGGCTGTAATGAGATGACTTGGATCAGAAAATGAAACTGATTTGGTCATTGAGATGTTCCACATTAAAACACTTCAGAAGTTTTACATTTCCACCACCTCCCAGAAAAAAGTCTGGAATTACATACATCCAAGGGACATGTAATGAAAAGAATGCCAAGAACTGTATTTCATTTGCTTAGCTCTGTAGTTAAGTCCCTTAGGAAGGAGGGTCCAGTCCCTAAACTCCCAAATCCCTTTAGTCATTGGTAAAAACTGAATGAATGACATACTGGTAACCTCCCCACACAGTTCTTTTCAGACAATAGTGTGTGTGGAGAAAGCGTTCTTAAAAGCCAACAGCACTGTGTGATGTAGGTGGCACCTCAGTCAAACCCACCTGTGACAGTTGGATTTCCTACCTTATCTTTAGCAGCTCATCTCTGCCTCTGGGACCCTGTGGGGCACAGGCATGGCCATCTCCATCTCTCTGCCCTGCACAGCATCTCACTGTCCCCTGAAGATGAGGGCTAGTCAATAAATTCTTGGTTGAATGTAGAGGGGGAATGCCAGATGACTAGAATTAATATGTGGCAAATGACCTGTGACTCCAAGTCATTCGTTTAGACTCCTGAATTGAAAGGTCTCAGGAATGATAGTTTGGCCACAGGAGAATACATTTCCATGGAATTTTACCCTGAAGGAGAAAGGCCGTGATTCCTTTCCCATTCATCTCTTTCTTATCTCAAGTGCTATGACTTTTGCTCAAATAGTTTTGCAGCCTCAACTGCAGCCCTCTGTTTCAGGTAGAGAATTCTTCTCAAAGCACTGTTTCCTTAATCTCCTCCATTTCAAAGGACAGTTACCAGTTTCACTCACCTTTTTGAGGATCTTGCTGTAACAGTATGGTTCTTGCTTCTCTTTTCAAGGTAAATTCCATTTCTGGACATCAAATTAAAAATAACATGAGCCTTATATTTGGCAGGTTTGCATATATCTTTACAGCAGTGCTAAGTCACTTTGCATTGAAACATTGGTGCATGTATTTCAGAATGCATGTGCTCTTGGGTTTATAACAGACTTCATTGCTTATATTAAAAAATGTTTCTATTGTTTTATGTTTGGTATTGCTGAACAAATGGATGTTTTTCTTTGCTTTTTCTACTTTCTTGTTATGTCATTGCTTCCACATGCTCCATACAGAAGTAGTAGTGGAAAAGCACAGAAATTCATTATGCAAAAAAAATAGATGATGCTTCAAAAATTAAAAATTCAGTTATTGTTAACATACAATATTATATTAGTTTCAGGTGTACAACATAGTGATTAGATATTTATACACCTTACAAAGTGATCACCATAGGTCTAGTAGCCATCTGACATCACACATTGTTATCACAATACTATTGACTATATTGCCTGTGTTGTACTTTACAAATCTGTGACCATTTTTATAATTGGAAATTTGTACATCTTAATGAATGAATAAAAAATTTTGCATATAGCTACTCATTTTACATGTAATAATTTTCTTCTGACCTGACATCTTTAATAATTACATATAGTGTCTCCATCCTTTAATTATTGAATTATTCTTAGGATTATTTTATGAGATTTTGGATTACCAATTAGTTTATCCTGTAATATTCTAATACCTTTACCAGATAGATTTCACTGTCATGATTCAGTTAAGTTAAAACTGCCATTAACTGGAACTGAATTATCCAGACTCAATTTTACTTCCAACTTTGGATTTTTGGAAAGTAAAGACTCAAAAACAAATACATCCCTAATATCTATACTAATAATAGAGGAATATGCAAATTGTCCAGGACACCATCACAGTAACAGTAATGACCAAACAGCAGGCTGTGTGGGTCGACCAGGCTGGCAGGAGGGGCAGTTGGCGGTGGACAGGCTGGCAGGGTGCAGTTAGGGGCAATCAGGCAGGCAGGCAGGTGAGCAATTAGGAGCAAGCGGTCTGGGGATTGGGCCTAAGCTAGCAGTCAGACATCCCTCAAGGGGTCCAGGATTGGAAAGGGTGAGGGCTGGGCTGAGAGGACTGCCCCCCCACCTGCCATGCATACATTTCATGCATGGGGCCTCTAGTATAATCATAAAAACAAAATTCTCCAGTTTCTGATGCGAATTTGAAGGTAATCTGGCCTGAGAAATCATGTCTTATCCAAATAATGAAATGCACCTTTAGTTTTATTCACTATTCATTTTCTAAGGAAGAAAATTTACTCAAATTTTAGCAATACAACAAACAATTACATTATATAGAAACTTCACTTCCTCCTAATCACTAGTTATGAAATGTAGAACACTTTGTAAAATAAATAAGCTGAGGGTTATTGGTAACTGGACATGACAGACTAATCATTTCTTGCACTAAATACTGAAGACATCAGGATTTTAGTCTGATTCCATCTGAGGGGAGATTGCTTTGGAAGAAGGAGCAGATCCTTTGGATCTGGATCAGAGGTGCTGGGACAGAAAATAGTCCCAACTTCTTGACCGGCTTCAGCAACATCTGTCCAAATCTTCCTGCCCTCACTCTGGGCCCCAAGTTGATATGGGAAAGCCTGCACAGGTGTGAAAGGTTCCTGCTGCTTCCACTCACATTTCCGTAAGTGAAAGCAATGCAACATGTACATGCTGCAGTTTAACAGGGTGGGGACTTTGACATAATCATCTCACAGGTGAGGGAGTGGGATATCTCACAGATAGCACCAAGGGTGATGCAGGTTTGGGCCAAAGGTGATTTTCTAGGCATGCAAATTGGGATTTTCTTTCTTTTTTTCTTTGCTTTAATTTTCCTGAATCTCATTATTTTTTACCATAGGGAAAATAACTCCAATTTCAAGGGATGGTTGGGACTCACTGGGGTAGCAGAGTGCCTGAAACATGGTTGGGCTTGTAGGAGGCCATCAGAAAATAGCCTTGCTCAGAATTGTGGCACTTTATTGAGTGTTGTGAGTGTGTATGCAGTTTTATGTGGATTCCCTTATTTACTGAAGCAAATCTTGAAGCTGCATAATAACTTGACTGAGGTTGAATTACATTAAAAGGTGGTGCTGGGATTGAGCACCAGACTTCCCCACCAAACAAGGGAGGTTTAATCACATTATGCCCAGAAAAAATTGCTATCAAGGCTCTGAAGGCTTCACCCAGCATTGCCTCGCTTGGTTGGGGAGTTTTCCAGTTCCCCCTCCTTGGTTTCCAGCGGACCTCTACTAATGGCGATCATCTGGCCAAAGCCAATAACCTTTCCTGACAGATAGACCTCATTTTTGTCTTTGTTTATAAAGGAGAATTCACTTTGAAGAGCTGAATTACTCTGAATTAAGGAGATCAGTACAATGTTGGGATTTCCACATCTTTTTAAAAAAAGATATATTTTTAAAATATATTTTATTGATTTCAGACAGGAAGGAAGAGAAGAGAGAGATAGAAACACCAACGATGAGAGTGAATCATTGATTGCTTGCCTCCTGCATGACCCACACGAGGGATGAAGACCATAACACAGGCGTATGGCCCAACCTAGAATCAAACTGTGACCTCCTGGTTCATAGGTCCACACTCAACCACTGAACCATGCTGGCTGGGTCAATTTCCACATCTTCCTGAGTGGAAACTTTTTGTGGTGTCTCACACAGCATGCTGGTATTGACAACACCATCTTCCTGGGGCAGCTGAGGCATCCCTGCCTTGCCTGGCTCCTCCTCCATGCCCATGCTTGTCTCCCACTTCATGCCATGTTGTGGGTATCTAAGTGTCCTTCCCAACCAAGCCCAACTAGGTTTTGATATTTTAAGGGAAAGCACAATATTTTGGAACAATAGCACAGTTGGAGATAATTTGTATATGTGTATTTCTGGGCACAGAGCCTAGGATTCTGCAACAATGACACATCTTCAGGTGATTCTGAGCTATTGCTCTAAAAGTTGAGAATCATGTTTTAGGTATTTCTTTCTTGCTTTTGAGCTTTTACGCCATCTCCCCAAGTCTGCTGGAAGGTATGTGTTAATCTGAGAAACCCAGTTCATGCTCAAGTACAAGTGGCTAATGACTTATTAAAATTTGCTACTACTCTTGTAACACCAGGGAGTGAATAAACTGACATTTTCAGCAGTGCAGAAGGTAAAAGGGCTTTTATGGCTCCTAATGATGTCTGGTACAGACTTCTTCCACCCGTTGCAGTCCCAGCCACTTTTGCCAAAATAGCTAAACCCAGGGGATCCATAAGACATAGAAATATATCACTGAGGCTAAACAAGAGGTATTTATGTTCTGAAGAGTAGGCCTAGGGGGACCAATCCTTTAAAAATTGGATTTTCTCTCTTTTTATTGACGAAGAATAAAATGGACAGTTAAAAGTCAATCAGATGTTTGACCTGCATGTAAATTAAGTGGACCAGGATCCCTTCCCATGAGGACTGTGCCCTAGGGTTAGAGTGGAAATTGTTTTGTCATAACATTGGGGACATTCTCCTGTGATAAAAATCTCATTTATGATTTTCTACTGAGACAGTGGTGTTATTGGTTTGCTCTCTCCTGTAGAATTGATCTCAATTTGTTGTTTCCCTTCAGCCTTGATATTATTCTTGCTCCTGATTTACAGCTCAGAAGCCAAATACATATTAGCATCTGCAGTTGATAACCAGGATAAGAGATGAGGGAGCCAGAGTGCTAACATACATGGTGCACCTTTACTCGGCACAGCATCATGGATCCTACCAGGCAGAGGTCCTGAAATGCAGCCTATGTTGCCTAATTTACAATAAGTCTGAACATAAGGGTTTGTAGGAAAGGAAAGAAGAAAGTAAGGGAAGAAGGGGTGGCTGGAAGGAGAAAAGAAAGAAAGAAGAGAGAATATTCACCTCAAGGTTTCAAGTATTCCAACTATGGGTCACTCAACTCATGCTCATTAGCTAATTATGTTTTGTATTGTTTGATTCACTGTGACAAAAGTGATTCTGAAATCATTTTAAATGCACAGGTACTGAGGAATTTCCATTGAGATTCTACCCCAGAAAAAAGCTAAGAGCTGTGACAAGTTTGGTGGGGTGTGGGGTGTGGATGGAGAGGACACTGTCCATCCAGTAGGGACATGGCCACAATCAGCCAACATTTGGTAGGCAACCATCTTAGCTCAGCAGTGGGCAGGGTTTTGTGGGGAGTCAGGATAAGGAGAGGACTTCAGCCCCAATGGAACTCTGGGGCTAAGTGTGAAAACCGAAACATGACAGGACAGGTAAGAAACTAGTATAATAGGACAAGTGAGGAGTTAACTATATGAGGCAGTGCTGCAGGAATGGAAGGTGACTGATATGACTTGGAGATGAAGCAATCAGAGAATTTCCATGAGAGTCAGAGATGTGAGAAACCCACTCTTAAGCTTATTCTGAAAAAAATGAGTTACAGAAAACCTGGCTTTCCCAGTTCCCTGTATTCTCAAGAGATAGCAGAACCAGAATGTTTACAGGCTAGTGAGATGCTGCCAGCCTCACCCAGGGCTGTTTCCAAGGCAGTCATCCTTGTGGGAACAGCATTTGATGAAAGGAACACCTTCAAAAACAGTATTGAACTTAGTCCATGAGGCGCAGAAACCTTCTCTCAGCCGTGCACCAAAATAATGGTGAACACAAATAGCAAACCTGAGTATATAGAATTGTAATAAGAAAAAAAATGCTATATGGATCAATTTACATTCTTTAAATTATTATAGCTAAGAGAGTTATTTTTCTCCAAAATGTATTTCCTTAAAAAATGTGGGCAGTATAACATTGCAATTTAGAGAAAACTTAAATGCTTTTTTACTTGTGTTTATGGAAAATGCTGAGATGTAAACAGAGGTCTGTATTTGGAATTCTTAGGAAAACAATTCAGTCATTAACATTTATATCTGTATATGGACATGCTAATTATATATAAATATATAAAATACAAATATATAAAATATAAATATGTAAAATATATAAACATTATATATGAAAAAGGACAGTTGCCCAGCTGGTGTGGCTCAGTGGTTGAGTGTCAATCTATGAACCAGGAGATCACTGGTTTGATTCCTGGTCAGGGCACATGCCCGGTTTGTGAGCTCAATCCCGATTGTGGGGCATGCAGGAGGCAGCTAATCAATGTTTCTATCTCATCATTGATAGTTCTATCTCTCTCTCTTTCTCTCCCTTCCTCTCTGAAATCAATAAAAATATATTCATAAAATTTTTTTAAAGAAATAAAAAGGTACAGCTAATTGTGAGTAAAACACATTACTGGAGAGAAAAGAGCCATCCTGAAAAGATCAGGTTTTCCCTTGCTCTTCTCTCGCGCTGTGTCCAGTGGCGTTGGCACACTGTAATGGAGCAGCGCTTTCTCCTCCAGAAGCACTGACATTTTGGTGATGGATAAGGTACATTATTTTCAGTACATAATAAGCGTGGGACCATTCCCGCTGAGTGGAGCTATCTAAGTGGAAGGTCATCATCCTGGCCATTAGGGAGCTATTGTTTCTAATGATAGTCCCCTTTAACTTTGGCGATCATTGCACTCCAGTCAGTTACAGAGGTGATAGGACTCCACCCGCAGAGCATTTCATGTTGCAGCCTTCATGGGATGTGGGCAGAGGAGGAGGCCTGACTGATGGAGTGATTTGTCAGGTGCTTAAGTGGCCATGTCTGACCAACATGATATCTCCCAGCGGGACACTCCTGGTGAACTTTTTCTCAGGCAACAATGAGCAGTTGGGTTTGTTTTCTTTTCCTCATTTCGGTTCAGGCCATATTTACGAAATTGAAGTAATGCACAGATAAAGAAGGAGATGGACCACAGGGTCAGGGGTGAGGGGACGCTAGCTCCACCTGACACAGAGCTGTGGTTAGACCTTTCTTCTGACCACAGGGTCCAGTGGAGGGAGGGGAGGATGGGAAGAGGCACTGGCAGTTTGTAAACCTTAGGAATGGAGGGCAGCATTGCTTAACATAAGAATTAATATTGCCTATTTTTTTTCCTTTCTCAAATTAGTACACTTTATATTTTTAGGCAGTTTTAGGTGTTTTCAGAAAAAAATGAGGGGAAAATACAAAGTTACCATACATTCCTGCAAGGCCTCTGAGTTTCCTCTACTATTAACACTTCATTGCTGTATACATTTCATCAGCCCCTATTAACAGTGTTATTAACTAAAGTTCGTAGTCCACATTAGGCTTCACTCTTGGTGTTGCACACTCTATGAGTTTGGAAAAATGTATAATAACATGTGTCCATCATTATAGTCCATCCTACAAAGTAGTTTCACTGCCCCATCCCTCACTCCTGACCCCTGGCAACCACTGGTCTTTTCATTGTTTCCATATTTGTGCCTTTTCCAGAGGTCATAGAGTTGGAATCCTACAGTTTGTAGCCTTTTCAAATTGGCTTTTTATCCCCACTTATTAATGTGCATTTAAGTTTACACCAAGTATTTTCATGGCTTGATAGCTTTTTTTTTTTTTTTAGTATTGATTAATATTCCATTCTCTGGATGTATCACAGTTTATTTATCCATTCATCTACTGAAGGACATCTTGGTTGCTTTCAAGTTTTGGCAATTATGAAGAAAGCTAAAAAGCTACTATAAACATTCGTGTGCAGATTTTTGTGTGGCTATGTTTTTAATTCATTGGGTAAATATGAGGGTGCATGATGGCTGGTTCATATGTTAATAATTTCATAATAAAACTGACAAACTGTCTTCCAAAGTGGCTGTGCCATTTTGCATTCCCACCAGCAATGAGAGTCCCTGTTGCTCCACATCCTCTGCAGCATTTGATATGTTCAGTGTTTTGGATTTTAGCTCTTTAGAAAGTGTACAGTAGTATTGTTTTATTAACGCTAATGACATAAAGTGTTGAGCACCTTTCACAGCTTGTGATTTTTCCTTCTCATAATAGTGGTTTGGCAAAACGTAAGATTTGAATTTGAATAATTTCCATATAATAAGTTATTCTTTACAAATTGTACTTTCAGTGTTGTATGTAAAAAGTCATTGTTATACCCAAGGTCATCTAGGTTTTCTCTGGTGTTGTTTTCTAGCCATTTTATTGTAGTGTTTTATGGCTAGATCTATGATCTATTTTGAATCAATTTTTGAAGAAGATGTAAGCTCAGGGACTAGATTACTATTATTTTTTGCATGTGAATATCAACTTGCTCCAGCAGCATTTATTAGAGAGATTATCTTTGGTTCATTGAATTTCCTTTGATTTTTTAGCAAAGATCAGTTGATTATATTTTTCTGTGCCTGTTTCTAGGCTATCCATTCTGTTTCAATGAACTATTAGTCTATTTTTAAAATTTTTCTCCCTACACTGTCTTAACTATGGTAGCTTCATATTCAGTCTTGAAGTTAGGGTGTATCAGTCCTCTGACTTAGTTCTGCTCTTTCAATATTGTGTTGGCTATTCTGCCACTTTATATAAACTTTAGAATCCATTTGGAATCCTATATAATAAAAGAGAAACATGGTAATTGGTGTATGACCGCTACCCTTCCCATTGGCTAATCAAGGCGATATGCAAATTAACTGCCAGCCAAGATGGCGGCCGGCAGCCAGGCAGCTTGAAACTAACAGGAGGCTTGCTTGCTTTAGTGACGGAGGATGCCAAGGTTCCCCGACTGCCTTGCCGGCCTCTCAGCTGCACTCTAAGCAACATTGTAACACATACAGAAGCTAAACAAAAACGGGGGCTTCAGCCAGCAGAACCCCAACATTGTTTCAAATAGAGAAGGGTAAACAAAGGCCAGAAATCTGCTTTCAGCAGCAGAGCAC